>NW_006262688.1:34400693-34473189 GCF_000493195.1 Citrus x clementina
AAAGTGAGAATGTCAGTACAAGACATAAAAACACATTTTCTATATACCGAAATATGTTTTTTTTTTATATATATAAATAAATTGATAGGTGGAGTATGACTGTAGCATACCTAGCTAGTTTCATGCATTTTCATCTGTATCAGCAGGGATTGTGGTGAGCGTGCGTGCATTTATCCTGCAGAAACTATTCAGTTAACAATTCGAAGCATTAATTTGCACGTGTGGTTAACAGTAACAGATGCAGGCAATAAGAATTTGTAAGAAATTTGAGCTCTATTATGGTGTCGTCGTAATTAAAATTAAATGCAGAGGAATTGCCGGGCAAATCTCCTTTGGCAGAAGGCACACTGACTGAAGAACATACGTATATATGAGATGGATGTAATAAGTATGCAGCCTGCCAATGGAGATGTTGCCCTGTAATATGCAACTGCATGCATGCATCTCAATGCTCATATCATATAACTCATCGATCGATCGATCGTTGGTTGTTGTTTGGTTTGCAGGGAGATGCCATTTTGGAAGCCTGTATTTATGCCATCGTAGATGAAGCATATACTTTGGCACAATCCTTGCTGCTGTGCCTGTCACAGTGCCACTCATGCCTCTTCCCAATTTATTCGTTAATTGCTCATCAATAGTCTCTATACGATTTGATATGATATTGACACCCATTTCATTGTCTTCATACTTTTAATTTCTTTCAACTACTTTTTCTGCTCAAGACTATACCATATTGTAAACGATGCCTATTATTAACAAATATTAATAATTCCCAAGAATAAATTAAACGCCGCAAGAATATTTCATCACTGTTCTTATTTTGACCTTTTTACTTTATTTGTTTTTGCCAGATGTTGTTTTGTACGGTAATTAAGAATCAAGGCATCTTAACTAGATAGATAGCATAATTAATTTGGCAATAAAACAGATATAAAATTTCGGAGCAAAAAAAAAAAAATGATGACTTTGATTTGAAGAGATAGTAATTTAATAATCTCAAGTACCAGTGGGTAACAACGATATTCTTGATAATTGAAGTTAAATAGACAAAAATGAAAATGAAGAGAATATGTATAGGATAGAATGGCTGGTTTGAAAAGGACGATACACTATTTTTTTTTTTAAAAAAAAAAAAAAAGGAAGGAAGATCCAGAGAATGTTCTCAAAATAGTTCAAATATTCGTGTCGTGGCCTCTCTTTTACAAGGCAATGTATGACTGTCATATGATATGAGGACCCGCAGGCAACTCAAGTGGATCGAAACGCAGAAACTCGAGGCTGTATCTGCTGCGTATTGGGGTTAGCCTTGGTTGATTGCAAATTCCTGGTTTATTCACGCCTCACGTATCGATTACTATAGTATAATTTGGCTCTTCACCATACGAACGGACGCTTTAGCTGGATTGGAATGTACCAAGAATAGCTCCACTTGTGAGCGCTCGCTTTTTACTTTTTAGTAGTAAAGTGTGCCAAAATTCAGCCGCAAACGCTATGTGAAAGCTTTATATTTAAAAAGCTTCCACTTTTATGATGTTAACAATATATATATATATATAGAGAGAGAGAGAGAGAGCGCTTAATATTTACGAATCTAAGTTTAATTTAAAAGATAAAAAATTTAAAATTAAAAAAAAAAGGAAGAGCCAAGCTGCTAGCTTTTCATCTGCCAAACATGAACCTGTAAAAAATTAATGCAATGAGAAGTTTTAATACCTCAACCAAACATGCCCTTATTATGTACACATCACAACACACTGTGATGTCTACATAATAAGATCAAATTTTCATCTTATTATGTTTGGTTGAGTTTTAATACCTCAACCAAACATGCTCTTAAGACATTATACTGTTTAATAAAATTAATTTTTTATTTTGTAAAATTATGTACACATCACAACGTGTTGATTTGAATAAACCTTATTATATATAAAGACTAGGGAGAGGTAAACATGGTTCTATATTAAAGATACAGTACACATTGTCAGAAATTTGTGATTAAAGTGCAAACATGAAGATTTCTTCAATTCTATTCAGATCGAGATTCACACATGGGAGAGAAAGCATAATCACCATACATACATACGTACATACATACATACATATTGGCAAATCTTAAAGTCCCTGAACACAAAGTAAATAGGCATGACGCATATTAGAAGTTCCATATCTATGCACGTAAACCATCACCATGCAAGTGGAGCAAAACACTGGGCCATTGAGTTCATATATCTAGAACAAGAAGGCCTCAATTGTTCAATATATTTTACTTCTGTTGAACACCAAAAAAAAAAAAAAAAAAAAAGATGAAATAAAATGTGGGGTGAGAGAGGCTCGAACTCTCGACCTCAGGATAACTCAGAAGCTATGAGACCTACGCGCTAGCCAACTGCGCCACCACCCCTTGGACGTAGCGGTTGCTGTTTACTTTATTAATATCCCAAATTGGTATGATAAACTCCTTTAAAAATGTGAGAAAAGCTTCTGTAGATCTCACCATAGTGAGATGTTACCACTCTCTACCGCTATGGGTTTTAAAGAGGGGTGCCAATTTTAAGATCCACTAAGTTTAAGGTACGTTTAGAATTGAAGTTAGTCAACTACTAAAATATTTGGTAAACACTAATTATTATATCTTAAAAGATATGTTGTTATGATTTTTTCAATTGTATGATGAAAAGCTTATTATATCTTTAATAATTTTGTCATAATTATTATTTGAATGTTATATTTACTACATATTATTAATTTTTATTTTATAATTATAATTTTTTTCCACAACAGTTTTAACTTAAAACTTATAACACGCTACAACACTTTAATCCCAAATAAGACCTTAATATAAAAAATATTAGTGAGATTCACTGTTCTACCATGTGGACTATTCTACCACCTTAGCATATTGAAGTGGTGAAACAATCCTATTCAAGTATTTCTCAACAAATGTTGGTGGGTTTAGGCTCTCCCGGTGTTGTTAGATAAAAATTGCACAATTTTTGTTATTAAATAAGAGATATGCAGTGTGTATATGTGTTAAAATAATGACTATGCAAATCTATAAATTAATATTTAGCAAGACAAGCTGAAGTTTGTTCCTTTTTTATTATGTTTTAATCCTGAAGTTAAGTTGCAGCAAATAATCAAAAGAATTGGGGCCAGAACTTGGAGTCGGTTGATTCAATAAATTAACAGCAAAAATGCACCAACAAAGAGATACAATGACTAGCTAGCATTGCTGCTTAATTACTCTGTAGCCATTCGCATTTAATTCACGAATAGTCCCTCATTGAAATTTTTGTTATCAACTTATATATATATATATATATATATGAACACCCAAATCAATAAGACCAAGCGTATTAGGACATAATATATCATGGTGATTAAATAAATATAACACTTATTATGATCATCATCATAAACCTTCGTGCCTGGGGGCGCCAATTAAAAGTAGCTCATGTGACTCCTGATTCCATGGACGAGCTGATAGAAAGCAAAGAAAGCCTCAGGAAGTAGAAAAGAATTTGATAGAAAGTTGAGCCAATGAATTTGAGAGAGAGATGTCAAGCAGAAATAGACAAAAGAAACGGATGAAAAAGATGGGCTTTTAACATTGATATTTCAGATTATAAGGAGACAGCTAAAAAGAGGATCCCTTCAGGCCTCAGCCTTACATAATCACAAGAGATAGCTTAGCATGCAAAACTAGCTAGTACACCATAACAAACAAAGTTATATATTATATATAAGAGTGATCTAAGGAGCTATCTAATCCATATATGCACGCAAGTACTGTACAAATCCAAAATGATTGCCCCACCTTTCTCGCCTTTATGTGTTTCGGCGCATGCATGCCTTTCCTGTGAAATAAGATTGACAAACAAAAAAGTTTTATCAATCCGTCTAGTCTTGTCTATATATATATATATAATGCATACATATTATACATACATGCAGCAAGTACGGTGCTTCTAGTTTTATCCCCGGCTTCTTCTAGCTAAGCCTAGCGGGGATGATCCGATCCTCACTGTTTATGTCTTGATTCTAATAACTGAACCTGCAGTGACAATTTAATTGCAGGTGCTAATTCAAAATCTTATTAGAATAAGAGAAAGGTAAAAGATTTTCACCTACACTACGTAGATGGATTTGTCGCAAGCAGATGGGTGGCTTTTGTAAAAGGGCATCATATATATGGTGGCCCCCAGAAGAGGAAAGAACGATAAAGAATAAAACAGAAGTGAGTGTCAGAGCATGTGACATCTATGGCCACTTACAGGAAGAGCAGCAACTAGGCAGCAGTCAGCAGTGTTAATCTGGCTCATATTGCCCATTGGGAGACAAATTGAAACCAAACGAGAGGCCCGTGATCGAATTCTGTCTTCAATGCCTCATCTCTACATGCTTTTGTGTTACATTATTATATATATATCTTGACTGCTGACTCAGTCTCTGATTCTCAATCACAATGAAACCACGCTAATATTCATATATACCGACTTAATTCCCACATCCCCTCCACGCGAAATTTTGAACATGATATGTGACAATTTTGACAGCCTTTTTATTTGTCCTCGTCGCTCTTGTCTGTTTTCATCATCCATACGTACAATCTACCGTGACAATACACGCACACATATATAGGGACTACTTTTTTTCTTTTTTTTTAAGGCATCAAAATCTCCACCCTTTACTATTGTATTTGCTGCTCAGCTCATCATTCTAAATATATATATTAATACAATTAAATATCTCTCTAATAAATTAATAAGAGTAAGGATAAGGATTCCAACAACCGAGTTTCAACTTAAATCTTATAATGATATAGCATTTATTTAGTAGATAATAAAATATTTATTTTATTAATTATGAAATTTATTATTTAATAGATAAAAGACATATAATATTTAGTTATGAAATTCATTTAGTAGACTGTTAAAATCCCAATAACTATTAATAAATAAATTAATTAAGCGTCCCAATTCCCATACAGATACGGTATGTTCTTTAGTTATTCAGGACACTATTATTTTGCCTTAGCAAATGGCATGACTTTTTGCCCTGTATTAATAATATTAAAGACCATCACTATCCTGCTATATATACTACATAGTGGGCTCTAACTAAAGCATTCAGTATTGCATTCCTTCTCTTTTCAGTTCTCCTTTTCTATCATCTTTTTCTTTTCAAATTGCATAATCGGTTTTGGTTTCTTGTACTCCTTTTTTTTTTGGGGGGGGTTATAAATGCTTTATAATATAACCCGTACTTTAGGGGGCTTCCTATTGGAATGTGTTATAAATAAAAATAAAATAAATATCCTTCTGGTTTCCAAATCCATTTAGGACAAACGGATACACACCCTAGATTTGGCAATCCAAGATCCCAAGACAATACATGCATCCACTAAATGCTCCCTCATTTCGCATGCTATATATAAAAGGCATGCCACCAGCACCCAATGGTATCAAATCCTAATAATTAACACTTGAAGCATAAGAGAGGGAGCGAGAGAGATCAAAGAGAGAAATGGTGTCCAGACTACAGAGGAGAAGAGCTTTGCACAGAAAGCTTCACATTCTGCGAACTCTTACCAACTCCAAATCTGTAATATATATTCACAAACTCAAGTACATTAATTATTTTGCTCCAAGCCAGTTCATTTTCGTATGTTTGACCCCTTGTTATTTTGTTAAATTAAGGTGAAGAAAAGCTCCATCATCATGGATAGCCTGCTCTACGTTTGCAAGTTAAAACTCAAGTTGGAAGCAATCAAAAGAGAGTATTCAAACCTCATGGCTATCAAGAAAGCATACTTAGACCTAATGAAACACAATCACGTGCCCAAGGTTTTTCTCATCATTCTTCTCTCTCTCTCTTTCCATGTTGCCATTTCCTCTTTCTTTCTTTTTCTTTTTCTTTTTCTTTTTCTTTTTTTATTTTAAATAGTTTGTGAATTTTTTGTGTTTGGAATCAATTAGCAGGAGGTGAAAGTAGAGAAGATTGGAGAAAATTTTATAGTAAGGGTGAGGTGCAACAAGGGTGAGAACAGACTGGTTTCAATATTAGAAGCATTTGAAGAAATGGGTCTTATTGTTCGACAAGCTAGTGTTTCATGCAACTATTATTTTGCAATGGAAGCAATTGCTGTTCCACAAAATCCACAACAGGCTCTGGAAGCTAGAGATGTCGCTCAAGTTATTCTAAAGGCAACTGAAAAACAAGCTGTGGAGTGGCAACCTTCAAAAGCTTAGATTTCGATCAATTCATTTAGTTAATTGATTAATTCATGATTCAAAAGTATGTAGTTTAATTTACTTTTGTTGAAAGATGTGTCATTATTAGTTTCTTGTAACAATGTACTTTAATTTCCTCTTTTTCATTTCCGAAGCCAAGAAAATGACTGAAAATGAGATGGTGTGTTGTGTAGGAATTTGATATATGTACATAATTTTTCTATTGCGAGTATATCCAGCTATATAGCTCCTTGTCATTAACATACGGCAATAAATAAAGAACTGGGCATAAAATTCAGGTGAAAACGATACATGTTTCTCAATTGGAAATCCAGCGTTCAATTCTATTATTTTGCATCGGTTAATCCAATAAGTAGCAGAAATAAATATTACTTATATAGGAAAAAGGAACTGAGCCTGCTCAGTGCTCTATTGTTTGTTCCCAACATCTTGTGAGCACACAGTAACTTAAATTAATAGTAATTAAGATTAGAATGAATGAATAATCTATGTAAACTTTTTTCCCATTATTACTTAACCCTGGTATTCTGTTAAAGGACAAGATCAAAGAAAACAAAAGATAGCAGTAGTCATAGCCAGCCATGGCATGCACCTGCTTCGTGACATTTACCAGGCTGAATGTTTTTTTCCTTTCTTTCATGCTCTGTGTACATTCAATTCCATAAAACCATGTTGATGTTATCCATTTTGTTTTGTGCACAAAAAGTGAAAAAAAAAAATGAAGAAGATTTTTTTTCCTTCAGTTATGGGTTGGATATAATATTTCAAACGTTTGGTAATGTTTCTGGTGAAAATTGGAAGAAGTCTTGCCATATATATACATATATAGCTCGACAAGTTTGACTAAATCCAAGCTAAAAGTAAATAGATAAATAAACAAAATGCAATAACTCGTGCTCCTCATTACCCAAAAAGCACTAAGATCCAAACGATGAAATAAAAGCCATCCATAATCGATTCGGTGATAATTATGAACAAAATCTGATGACAACTTACATTACACAAATGCTGCAGCAGCTTGCAAGTACCAACAAAGTACTAAATTACAATTTGAAGTAGGTTAATTAAATGACAAGTGGATTTGGACATAATAATCAAAAGGATCCTACGTCGTTAAATTACAATTGAAAGTCTACAGTAGACGTCATGATCACCTTGACCGTCCATTATTAGTTTAACCGCAGATGTTATCCATTAGATTCATTATCAGATAAGGATATGATGGATATTAATTATGGCCTTACGAGGACACTATGTACCAACTACGGTCATATTAAACTTTTACCAAGCCCGAAGAATTATTCTCATATACTCTCGTACATTGCATTACAATTCTTGCGGGGCGGCTAATTATAACAAATTAATAGCATATTATAACAATTTTGTAATCACAGTTGCGCCAAACAAAATGGTCCTTCGAGTCATTGGAACAGCCGAACAGTCATTCAAAATAAAAAAGAAAACTTTAAAAAAAAAAAAGAGAATGACGTACACTTTGAAAGGTAAAATAATATAAAAATCACATCATATATGGAAGAATAAATTTTATTTTTTAAAAGTAAACCGATAAATTTCAATTTCTAGAGGGTTGGGATAATCAATTTTTGTACCAAGAAGTCACAAAAACTTAAATGGTAAAAGTAAATTATATGATGAAAATTGATGTCATTATATCTTATAAGATGCTTTCTCAAATATATATATATATATATATTTCCTATTGGTTTAATGATTTTTTTTTTTTTTGAAGTCTGTTATACACAGATATTACTGACATTACATCAGACATTGTAATTAATATTTACAATCATACTATATAATTGGGACCACCATCATACATTAACACACTGAAGTATATGCCCAGATATTTTTAAACCCTCTCTAATATTCGAGAGGTGCCTGCTCTACTCACATTTCGTAAGAGAGAGACTGTGTCCACTCAATTAATTGATAATTGAGGAAGAACTGAAACTAATCTCCATAATGCTCTTATGGAAGCTCAAACCCTTACACTTAACATTGTAAGTGCAAGGCTTCTCCCATTGGACCAAAAGCCCATTGGTTATTGGTTTAATGGTTACTTTCACTGTTTTTGACTTTTATGAAAAACGATATCTTACCATTTAATTTAATTGGAATATCTTTGCTTCCTCAAATTGACCAAACGAAAACATCATCTCCCAATAAGTGCCTTTTTACTTTCTTCCTTCATTTCTCTAACAACTTCGTTCGGCTCGTCGTCTGCAGTTGAGACATCCGAAATAATCTTTTTTTTTAAAAAAAGCACAAAAATGGGATATATATAATTCAGCAATTGCAAGTAATTAAGACTAAAAGCAGAAGCAAAGAAATTAACTTTGTGAAAATCTTGGGGATATGCTTGGGAAATTAAATTAGCAAATTAATGCAAGAAACTGAAGCGAATTATATATATCCACCTCGACCTCGAGCCCGCCCCCCATGGATTGGTCATAGCACAATACACGGATCACGACAACATGTGAATTACATTACATTGGGTGCTGCTGGCTGGGATTGAATGCTTAAAAGTTAAATCTCATATATATCTTCAGAACAGATGATGTTCAAACTGCTAATCGACATGTGCATTTAGAATACTTTGAGTAATTAAGTTGGAAAAACGTTAACCAGCACGATCATGTTTCGTGTAGGAAAAGCATATGTAGTCTTAATTATATTTGAAGGATTTACACGAGACTATTAATTTATAAAAAAAAATAATAATAATAAGGATAATATTCTGAAATTAAGGCGAAGTTGTGAGGAACTTTGTGATCATTGAAAATGTAGGATATATTCAAATAAAAATTATAATTGACTAATTAGAGAGAAAGAGAGAGAGAGAGCATGAAAGATGCCGTAGGTGAGGGAAGTCAGAGATGGGAACAAATAATTAATCACGGGATTATTTAACTATTTTCTATTATTTTATTAGGAAAAGTCATTCATGTCTCAAGTATAATAAATAGAAAAAAAAAGGCCCAGTTGTAGAAAAAAATAATGAATCTGTCACATTGCTTCACGCATCAAGAAACTCTAGAACATCATTAATTTTCATATTATTTATGCAAGAAAAAAGAGATATCCAATTGGCCACTTTTCATCACTTTCCCACTTTTGAGAGACAAAAACATAGCCACCCGTTACTGACTTAGTCAAATTTGCCTAGATATATATATATATATATATATATGACATACAACTAATCTAACACCACATGTCACGTTTTAATAAATGTGGATTCTAGTCGTAAATATTTTTATTTTTTAATTTTGGGTATATATCAAAATCAAATCATCATCATTAACTCTGTTAATGGCATCAAGATTTTAGATTCTTTCTTTTTCTTTTTAACTGATCTATCGATCGTTTTTTGTATTTTAATGCAAGTTCAAACGTTTCTTTCGTGGTCATATAAATGTTCAATGAATCCACACCATTGATAGCAAATTAACTTGTTTCTTTGTCTCTTTTGTTTTTGCCACTTCTGAGATCCCAAAACGAGTTGGATTCCAATTATTTCTCTCAAATATCAAATATCTAATATATGGTACTACGATGGCATAATAATCTAATCCACAACCAACAAATGATGGGCGATGCTATCATGGTGATGATTTTTCTTTTAATATAATAAAAAAATATATATAAATTTTTAATGAATAAGATATTATTGTGATTCTTATTTCAAGTCTTTATTTAACCTGCATATGTCACTCCATCTGCAGACAAAACGTAGCGCATACCAATTCTTAATAACAATCTCAACATATAACCCCTAATTTCAGAGAATAAAAGCTGTGAGGAGGATGCATAAGTTGATGAGCTCATCATCATAAAATTGTTTTATTTACAAGTAATTAAATTAATGGATAGCTTCTCTTTCATTTGCTAGTGTAAGGGCCATATTAAAATCAAACATTGTTTTCAATTCACGAAGAGAGAGTCATGACTTTTTATTTTAAGAGGTACGGTTAACAGATGATAAGGGCACTCCAAAATTAAATATTGGACTTCATTGTCATCTAGTTTCCAGCCTGTGGGTAAATATATAGAATGAATATTCAGAATTGATTTTTGCCAGGGATTTTTTTTATAAATAAATTAAGATATATATTTTAATTGGATAAAAAAAATTCCTTGAATTAATCAATATTATCCCCTATTTGTATGACATATCGCAATGGAAATTAAGGGGAAAAAAATTGTAATATGGGAATGCCCAATTCAATCTTTTTTTATTTCTTGCCTCTCATGGAATTCAAGCTAGAGTGTCTGACTAAATAAAATTAGTTAACAACCACTAAAACAAGCCTTTGGGAATAAAAAGATTGAATTGTATCATAAGACATAAACATGACAAAATAATAAGAAAAAAATGATTTTTTGTTCCTGTTTTTTAAAAGATAAGAACGTATATGTTATAATTTCTTTAATATCCAAATACAATTTTTCTTCTCTTTTTTTCTATTTCTATCGAGAAATCTTACCTGTTATTCGCATTATAATAAAAATTAATTAATTTAATAATAATGTTTCAATTATTGTATGAAAGAAAACGTTAATTTATCTTGAAAAGATACTCGTTAAGACTCAATTACAGAAGATAGATAGAATAAAAAAGGTAAGAAAACACAACTTTCAAACCAAATAACCAATAAATCCCTTAAAGGGAGGAAATGAAGCTTGCTAAAGGAAAACCAACACATATTTGAAGTGTATATATATTGAGAGAGGAGATGAGAGGGCGGCATGATCGAGCAATTGAGGAAGGTATCCAATATATATAAACAAAAAATTGTGGGGAGAAGAGGGAACTTGGAACTCAATCAGTGGGCTATAAAAAGAAATTAGAAATTAATCTAAGAAGAAAAAAAAAAGAAAGACAGAGGGGGGTTGCTTTCAAGTAGTTTAATTAATAATTTTATGAGGGATTATATATATCACATTTGCTTGCACGTCCTTCATAAAATAATATCAAAATTAAACTATAATACCCTGAAACCAATCTGTCAACATGAGTACTCCCACATTTTTAAAGCACCCCCATTTTCCATTTCTTCTTCCGCTCATCATCAAACAATAATCTCCGCCACGTTCCCCTTTCTCTCTCTATCACTCTTTTTTAATTATACACACACATATATATATATATAATTTAGGATACATAGGACGTCGCCGGGCGGCGATCAACGTTGAAGATACGTATATAGTAGAGGGGTTTCAGGTATGGACGGCAGGTTCAACAGCAACAGCAACCCATTTACTGGTGAGCAAGAAGAAAATGATACGACGCCGGAGAACAGCTCCGAATCGCCACCTTCTTCTTCCACTTATAACGACATGATGAAGATGACCTCTACTTCTTCCCCTAAGAAAAGGTTAGTTAACTCTCTATTATTGTTATAATTGAAAAAAAAGAAAAAGAAAAAGTAATTGTCCCATAAAAAAAACCTACTCTAACCATGAACATATATGTAAGTAATTGTAACTTGTACTACGTAATAATAATGTGTATCAGTACGGTTGGTGGTTAATGAGTACCCGATCGATTTTTCTAATTTTAGATGAATATTTATTATGAATATGCAGTTTTGTTTACTTATGTATATATAAATTTTTTTTTTAAAAAAAAATGAAATTAATTAAGTGGGGATTTGATGATGAGCAGGCGAGCTATGCAGAAGAGAGTAATATCAGTGCCAATCAAGGAGGTGGAGGGATCAAGACTGAAAGGGGAGAGCGCCCCACCCTCCGATTCCTGGGCTTGGCGAAAATACGGCCAGAAACCCATCAAAGGCTCTCCTTATCCGAGGTCTGTACTCACCACCGATCACTATCTCTACCTCCAACGTTCGTTCAATTTCTCATTTTATATTCCCAGCGTTAGCGTACAAGCACACCAAATTAATTACACTCAAAACTAAACAACAACATAAATAAATAAATAAATAATTGGATTTTACAAAATTTGCAGAGGATATTACAGATGTAGCAGCTCGAAGGGCTGCCCGGCAAGAAAGCAAGTGGAGCGAAGCAGCGTGGACCCCAGCATGCTACTCATCACCTATTCTTGTGAACACAACCACCCTTGGCCTCTTCCTTCTACTTCTAGAAACCACCACCACCACCACCACCACCACCACAATTCTAAAGCCGCCAAGCCCGACCGCGACCCCGAGCCCGAACCCGAACCCGAGCCAGAACCCGAGCCCGAGCCCGAACACGAAGAGAAGTTTACGGATCTTGCTGATCATGATAACGCGCTCATGACGACGAGTGCGGATGAATTCACGTGGTTCGGGGAAATGGAAACGACAACCTCCACCATCCTGGAGAGCCCCATTTTTGCCGATAGGAGTCAATCCGATTGTGACAGCCTGTCCATGTTCTTCCCAATGAGGGAAGAGGACGAGTCCCTGTTCGCCGATCTCGGCGAATTGCCGGAGTGTTCCATGGTGTTTCGCCGCCACAGAAATCTGGGACCAGAGGTACAGATCTGTTGACACGTGTCCATTCTTAATTTAATACTACTCCACGGTGTGCGTATCGTGCGCTATGAGATAGATAACAACAGGACAACGAAAACGAAAAAATCAAAACCATTTTTTTTTTTTAATTCGCCTTTTCGAGTTTTTGATTTTATTATTTTCCTTTGGCTTTGATTTCAGTGTAGTTATTGAATAAAAATAAATTCGCCATTCTGTCGTGATCTTGCCGTAGTTAGCATCGTAGCCGTCCGCTTCGTGTCCCCATTGCCAACTTGTTAATTGTCTGCTTTAATTTGGCCTTTGAATATTTGATTAAGCAACAAACCACTTGCCGTGGCGGATGAACTTACTGTTCTGTTTTTTTTTTTTTTTTTTAAAATCAAAATTGGCTGGCTACATGAAAAATTATTAATTAACGACATTTTTATTTATATTCTTTTTTTGCGAACAAAATATGAAATGTAGATGAAAAATCTAATAAAATGGAAATTGTATCATTGTACCGTGTAAAATGAGTCAGAGTAATGCTACTCTTTAAAAAATATTTTGAATTAAAATTTTTCATTTTTCCATTTGAAAATGAAAACATTTTTTTAATTTTTAATTACATTTACATCATTATAGATATGAAATAATATTTATTTGAGATGGTGATCCTCTTCTGCCTAGCAATTTCTTACCTCGTGTAATTGAAGATGGAAGGTTCTATGCTAGCGATAGTTTGATTGGATGTGAAACAAATGACTTGCCGGCCAATCCCAATCCCAATCCCACAAAAGTCAAATGAATCGAAAAAGTTTGACTTTTAGATGTTAATATAGCTGGAAGTTATTCCACTGGATTGCACCTCCACACGGTTAGGCGGCATTACTATTCAAAATCAGACGGCATATTTAATATGTGATGTATTAAATAATGAGAGCGTGAGCACATGATACATATATTTCTTTGATAATATAATAATTATATTCGTTCGTCTTTATCTTTTCCCTGTATCTTGGCTTAACCAGCTAAGAAAATTAGTATTAAAATAACAGAGAGTGGTTAGCGAGGAAATATATTAATGATTAAGCTTTTCAATTATTGGTCAGTGCAATATATTATTAATCACAAGAAAAGAAAAAGTCCAATTGTCTTCTTTCTTCTTATCCATTATTGCATAGGACAGAAGGAATACATAAAATTGAGTAAAATGCCAGCTAAATCATCCTTGCCCACCGTTAATGAAAGCAACTGCGGCAGCTTCGAGTTAACCTCTTCGTTAGTGAAATAATTAAGAAGTGCAACAGAGATCAGTGAGAGATTTCATTTTCATTAATATGTTCATGAAATTGGGTGAGAAGTTTTTAGGTGCTTCCAGTCCCCGTTAGATTTCATACCAATTACCATGCGCCCCGCGTTAGATTTTCACTTTATGATCTCTTCTTAATCTTTTTAAACAAAAATAAATACAATTTGTTTACCAACCTGGCACATCATTTAATCACCGGCCGTGCACAGCTTCAATCTTGCAAAAGAGGAACAAAGTTGGCAACACTTACTTAATCATGTTCTTAGTGAAAAATAGAATGCACAATACTGAAATAGGATTCTAGATGCGAACAAGAATCTCTCGATAAACAATTTCTCAGTGCAAATTTGTTCCCACTCAATACCTAAGTATGTAATTCATTGTTCCTACATAAACTCCTAGTCAGCCAGCCAAAAACAAGAGTCACCGGGAAAAATTTTGAATCTGAAAGAGAAATTAATCACCGCCTATCTCCTACTGTAGGCCACTTTTCAGAAAATTTTACACAATAACGGAGAAGAGAAAACAGACAGAGCCTAACATAGCCGCTTCGTCCGTTAAAAATATATCAACCCGCTAAGTTGAGCAGCAGCCACCTTTCTTCACAGCAGACACATCTTTACTGACATCAATTTTCTCTCCTTTGGAAGGTACAGCAGAATTTCCTACATCCTCACCTGTCTCCATGGCCTTCTTGCTCACAATACGGTAGATTTGAGTCAGCACTTCAGCAAATGCATTGTCCACATTAGTAGCCTCCAGAGCAGAAGTTTCCATGAAGAAGAGAGATTCCTTCTCAGCAAATGATTTCCCGTCCTCTGTTGAGACAGCCACCAGGTGACGGAGATCCGATTTATTACCAATGAGCATAACCACAATGTTGGGATCTGTGTGATCCCTCAACTCCCTTAACCACCTTTCCACATTTTCAAATGTGGAATGCCGAGTGACGTCATACACTAGAAGTGCCCCGACAGCTCCTCGGTAGTATGCACTGGTTATGGCACGGTACCTATGAAGTCAAAGAGATTAGCTCGTGACAAAGACAACAGACACAATCAGCCTCTGATTTCAAGGCAATGTAAACTTGAACGCAATAGGAGAACTTTTATGAAAATAAGCCACAAAAGGTGAAGTTCATGGATAGGGAAGACAATTCTGTAAACTCAGAAGGACATTGCTATTTGCTTAACCAGTGATGTAGTTTACAGAAAAACTAATTTACGGGATTTGATAATGCTATCTGTAGTTCTGATAGGCACAATGGAATTTGCCATTCTGTAAACTCTGTAATCCTCTTGCATGGGATTCTCATCTATGAACAACTAATGAGAATCCCATCAAAATTCTACATCACACTAAGCGCATCGAAAGGGCTTATGTTTCAAAGTGTAAAGGTACTGAATATGTTATAATGCATCGAAAGGGCTTATGTTACACAGGGAAGCAATTACAGGATCTGATAATGCCATCTTTAGTTTATGAATAGTTTTTAGTTTTAGGGTTCTATTTGGTGTAAGGTAAAACTTTTAGGTTTTTCATCCGATAATGCCTTGCTGGAAACTCTGGCAAGGCATAAAAGAGGATAGTCATTACGTTGAAAGGTATTTTTTGAGGAATTTGGTACCCATGTGGTTTGTGGAGAGTGTTTAGATTGTGAAAACAGCTGAAATTTAGATTGTTGGATACATGTCTAAGGGTAACATGGACATGGCAAAAAACATGTTAAGTAGCACATATATGAAAGTATGATCTGGCTTTCAATCAAGCAATAACGCATACAGAGGACTAATCATATATACTGGGGTAATTATAATATATTACGCATATATTTGATTTGCAATTGAACTCACAACAATAATCTTCACTACGTTAGGCATGAAAACTACCATCAGAAATCACACCAATAATCTATACCAGATTAAGCATGTATCCGACTCACAATTGAAAACCATCACTAGAAACACTACATGCATTTGCCCGTACTGTTGCATGTGTAGCAAGGAAATTAGTACATATATACTGTAACATTAGTGAGCAATGTTGGACATCATGATTCAAATTGTGGATAAACTTCTTGGTGACACTGCATATCACTTCAAAATTTGCAATTTACTAGCATTCTTCTTGTCCTCCTAATCATTTAAATATTCAGGAAAATGAAGCAATGACCACGGACAAATTGTATAGCAAAAAAGAAAGTTGCTGAATAATTTTTCATTAATCCTCTATGACTGAACAAAAAAATGGTAACACCAACAAGAACTTCCTTTCCAGGCTTCCACATGACAAGCTGACCAATGTCTTGGGCTGCATTCCTTGTGCAAGTGACATAAAGCAGTGATGTTATCATTAACCATGAAACTGCACCTCTTTTGAGAGTCCAAAAGCCCAAATTCTAATGAAGTCTTTTTTTATTCCCCCAAGTTCTGGGGTGGAGGGGAACCTCAAAATTAAGCTAATGCAGCCAATTTAGCTTTCCATTTCACAAACAATTAAGAAATAGTATGAACTTGAAACGAAGCATTGACATTAGGTAATACTACATTCAATATTCCAAGTGACAAACGTATAATGCATGGAAGCATACTTGTTTGAACTAGAACAAAGCTATACATAAACAAGAATGCAACTTCAACTAAAAGTCACGAGTCAAGTTCCCAAACATTATCAACAAAAATCAGCCTCCTAATGAAGGATGGAAAAGGTATAACAAATGCAATCCTGCTTTGCATAGATTTGGTCACATCTGTCTAATACAAAGCAAGATTACAATTCCCAAACACAAAGCTTGAATCTCACTTCATATTTAACTAATCAGCAAGGTAACAAAACAAACCAAAGCACAGATCCAAATAACGGAATCAACAACTCAACAAGTCCGATTGGATAAATATCACTCAATACAAACCTCTCGAATCAGCAAAAAAACAAAAACGTCTCCATAAACACAAGCATAACATCTAAGATTAGATTTATTTACAATTCTTACATATGTCGGGCACAACATAACCTCAAATTTTCTTGTCCATTCCTTACGACAATCTTCTAGAGAACACCCGAAGGCAAAGAATCACGAAAACCAAAACATCACAATCCAAAAGATCTTAACAAAATATACATCCCTCACTTTTCTCAGCATCCAAACAGCCCAAGAAAGCTCAAGAAAACATACAGCACCCAGATCACAAAACATAAATATATGACAAAACATCCGAACACCCAGATCACAAAAAGCAGAATTACAGTGGGGGGGAAAAGAAAATCAACAAGTAAAGAACAAACCTTTCTTGGCCGGCGGTGTCCCAAATCTGAGCTTTGATGACTTTGCCATCGACATTCAAGCTACGAGTAGCGAACTCAACACCTATTGTGGACTTAGACTCGAGACTAAACTCGTTCCTAGTGAACCTCGAAAGCAAATTGGACTTGCCGACACCGGAGTCACCGATCAAAACCACCTTAAAAAGATAATCATAGTCATCTTCAGCTCTGTATCCAGCCATAGCTATTGCAACTTTATATCTTCACACTCTCCTCTCTTGGGAGTATTCTCTTCTTGTTTTGAGTCTTTGAGAGAGAGTTTTAAATTTAATAGATCTGCGTGACTGCCTCAAAAAAAAAAGAAAAAAAAAAAAAGTAAAAAGGTGAAAACTTGCACTGTGTGTGAATGAATAATAAAAACATTTGTTTTTTGTTACGAAATGTTGTGAGACCACTACCACCACTCCTAACCGTATGTCTGCTTCGCTGGACTCCAAAGTGAAAATTCGGAGAAAGTGGAGGAATGAGGAGGATGTCTTTTTTGGGTTTAGGGAACTTTGAAATGACTCTTGTGGGCATTTGATTTCATTCTCTCTCTCTCTCTCTCTCTCTCTCATTTCTTTGGTTCAAGGGTATATCTGTCTTTGGACATTCTAAGATTATGATTTATGTCAATTTTCGGTGGTCTCTTGGAGGCTGTGAATTGTGATGATAATAGACATGGATTTTGGACACGACACTGGTAGAAGAGGCTAAGATCTAGGAGGAAATTTAGAGTAAATTTGAATATTGAAGGTTTTTTATTTTTTTTTTTAAATCATCAAATATAGAAGAATCTTGATAAATTTATCTTTTGGCCTCTATTACAAAATCTATCCCCTCCAATAGTCTTCTTCTTGCTCAAATTTGGATACCAAATATGCACTCACCTTAACTGCTAGTGAAAAATTTTCTCAAATATTCGGACATTTCTTGGGGACAACGTTTGAAATGTAGTCGTTTACCACAAATGACAAATGTTTCTATAAGTACTTAACTTTTTGTGCTTATCTCTGTCTTGAATGTCTTACAAATTATGAAGATGTGTAAAAATACTTGATTGAATTATTGACGGGTAGATTCTAAAAGAAATCATTTCTATTTTCTACTCAATAGTAATGTGTTCAGTTGCTTCTGTCTGGCTGCGGAGAGCTTTTGGGCTTCCCTGAGGCCTTACTTTTTCAGCATTTGACACAAAGCGAGAGAACGTATAGGCCTGTTCGACAGGCCCAATTATGGCCTACCCTCACTCAAAATATCATTCAAGTCCGCGGTGAGGAAAAATATCGTTCAGATCCCTATATATATTAGTAAATATTGTTGGAGTCTATCACTGATGGTAAATCTCACTAAAGTCCAACAATGTGGTAAATTCTTAAAATCATTATCATTGGGCACGGCTGTAATTCATAGTTTCAATTAGTGGTCATATCATCTATGCAGCTTTTTCTTTCTTTTGTAAACTGTAACAATAATGATTTACCATGGAAGGGTTGGTGACGTGATGATTCGTATGGGTCGTATCATATATTTAAGGGGAGTAATATCCGGCATCCCAAATTTTTTATTTTAAATTCTATCTCCAATGCCGTATTGTTCATTAATTGATTAGTAATTCTTTAGAAGATTCAAACGAATTAATTATATTATCTTCACCAACTAATTAATAAACGCCATATAATTTAGAATAAAAAATTTGATATATGTATCACTACTCATTTAAGGGTGGCTTTAAGTTTAGATTAATAAGGCAGTTATCTAAGATCTAATATTTTAGAAAGTATACTTTTTCAATATTTTCTAAATGATTCTCCAATTAATAAATATCTTTTTAAAATTAATAATATTATCAACCATTAATTCATCCACTAAAAGTATTTCCAAGAAAAATAAATAATTTTTTTGCCTTTTTAATTTCTAGAAAAAAATTAACTATTTAATGTTATAATCTTTGACTTTAATATTCTTTTTTATTTCTATTAAAAACATTATAATCTAAAAAACTGTAAATTAAAAAAAAAATCTTACTCTCTTCTCCACAAAGAAAATTATTAGATTCATTTAAAAAATAATAATTTCTTAAAATACAAAATCTATATCTATTATCCGATCATCAATCTATCATTGTAATTTTTTATGTACTATTATTCTAAATATTCTATTTAAAAATAATATTGTTCTTATTTATTTATTTATTTGTTTACTTTTACTAAACAATATTGTTCTTATTTGTTTGAATACTTCTACAAAGTTCTGTTGTGAACACATACTACTGTGTGGAAGTGTTAGTAAATAATAGTCTTCCCAAGTTCCATTCAGCCAGACAAATTTCACCTACTACCCCATCTAATCTCTTTGTTTTGTTATCTATTTTTAACATTGTTTTATCTAATTGTAAATTACAATTAAGTGTAACTTACAAAAACCCAATAAATAAATACATCATATGACCAATCGAGTGCATTAATTTATTCACTTTTATTTTTTTTTAAGTAATTTATTTATTTACTTTTACTTGCTCTAGAAATGATGTCGTCTTTAGAGAGAGCACATGAAATGATAACTTATAAATGAAGCATCTCCCCGCTGCTTTTCGCCTTTATCACCAACCACTAGGCTTTGGTCATCCGATTATTTCTCGATGGGTCCTCTGATAATTTCTCGACGGGTGATGAAGTCGGTAAATTAAATTTACCAGTATCCAATGACATGCATGATCACATGATGAAATCATTTACTCAAAAAGTTTACCAAAATTATGGAATCAAATAGCTCAGACGTATACTATTTTAGGGAAGTTACAATATCTAACAAATATATATGATCACCGCCATGTGCTGCATGTGCTAATAATAATTAAAGGGAAAGATCCAAATTATTTGCGGCACCTTTAAACAAACTTGTTGCTGGGTTGAATAGTAACTAAATCACGACTGGCGATTGTACAGGGGAAAGAAAATTACAAATGACAACCCAGTTGTCAGAAGCTATGTCATGTCTCCTAAATCATGACTCCTAGGATCTTGTATTTTCACTCTTTCAATGGAACAGTTACCAGCTTCCCATGCAGTCCTCAAAAAATTTCCTCGGCACTGTTCATCAACTGGAATTGATATATTGAGAGGAGCAGTGCGCATGTTCTGAGAATAATTATGCAGAGAATTTCGAGCCTCAAATTGTTGAACAAATAGATTAACCATAACTTAGAACCCATCTGCTCTTCAACCAAAAAATAAATAAATAAATAAACAAAGAAGAAGAACCATATTAAACATTGCAATTTACAAAGAAACTGGAAGGTATAATGAGAATGAATATATGTGTTCCAATAGATTAATCAATTTCGTATGAAAATTAACATGGATATATCATATATATATATATATATATATATATAACTATTTACATCACCCAGCAGCAACAGCCAAAAGAAATTAAGACCATTCCTCCGCCTCCACACCAACAGAGACTCAGAAAGAGAGAGTAACTTAGAAAAATTAATAGTAATAACAACCATACATATATTCGTAGAGCAGTGATTAAGATAAAACCGGTAGCCTTCAGCTTTCCTTGATCGATTTAAAAGCAAAAAAATGCCTGCCAAATAAATAACAAGTTAATTAATAATTAAAGTAACACTTCCTTAATGAAAACAAGAAGAGTTTAGAGAAGGAAATTAATTGAATGTTTAATTTAGTGAAAGAAAGAAAGAAACCTTCTTGGGCGTCCTTGTACTAACATTTCGAAGCTTTTCAAGCATTTGTTCTCGAGTGAAAATTCTACCGGGTGAGCTCATAAAAACGCTTCTTCTAACCGGAGGTGACCATAATCCACTTTGCTCATAATCAAAGTCATATTCAGATGCATCATAGAACTTTTGAAGCAGCCGGTCCGATACGGACTTTGAAACCAGTTGGATTTTTTTAGGAGAAAACTCGGCCAGTACTAGTGAATTAGGTGAAGAAGAAGATGATGCTTCAGAGTTTGACATTGACACTCGCACACAAAATTAGAGGAAATTATTTGAACTCAACAGAGAGACACCGAACAAGATAAATGATAGATGTATGTACTAATATTATAAATGTGATGTTGAGGAGAAATTGAAGCAAGTGTTTCACATATAATTTCCGGGGGGAAAATGCGAGGTGGGAACAGTGACAAGGACGTGTATGGCTGTATGCAATCATTCATAGAGAATAGAGATGGTCGTGAGTACCATTACTATTTGAGGTTTCACTTAATTAATGTTTTGAATTTCAGGGCCTAAATTTTTTAGGAAACCTCTAACCTTTTTTGGCTAAACAATAAGTTGATGTACGGAAAGCCATGTTTTACTTTACCTACGCAGTAGATTTATTTTGTTATGTAGGTAAAGGGCACATATTCCTATGTGGACCATCAGTATTTGTTATAGGGTTTTAATCAATAATCAATTCTTTTCGAGGGTTATATGATCCATGCAACCAACAATATTGTGGGGTTCATCAAATAATGTATATATACATACATACAAATTATATCAACTGTTAAATCTTAGACAGACATGTATATTTGATTAGTTTGTTTATCTTAAGTTAAGATGCACATTGAAGATCCGCTGATCAATGCCTCAGTAATATGACTACAATTGTTGCGTTGACTCACATGGTGCAACTCATGATGTGTGTGTGTGTGTGTGTTCACTTCGAGAAACCTTTCATTATTGGAAATTTATTTACAACATTGGGAAACAGGGAGAAAGAAGAAATTTACTTTAAAAAAATCCTTCCAATTTTTTATTTAGATTAATGAGAGGACTTGAAAACATTGGGTAAAAAGATGGATGAGAGGAGAGAGAAAGCGTGCATTGCATCAATGATAAAATCATAAAAAGTAAAAAAATTAATATCATTTAATCCATTAGATCCTCACTGTTGATATGTTTTAAATTTAAAAGCCTAAAATTAGTGTAAAATTAATTGTAATTTTAGAGGACTCTTGATCCGCCTCACACACACGGTTCTTCTCTATTGCGGATGCTTTTATTTTTATTTTTTCATTCAGACACATTTTTAAGTCATGAGATTTAATAAAGTTAATTTTTAATACTATTAGACTGTATGATTTTATAGTATATTAAACATTAAATTTATGAAATTACACAACTTAATAACATATCTGCATTAAAAAGAGAAGATGTTTGTATCTAAGAATGATTTTATATAAGTATAAAATTAAGGGAAAAAGATACAGAGACCCCCAACGTTTGAGTAAGAGACACAAAACTCCCTAATGTTTCAAAAAAGACACTCAGACTCCCATTTGTTAACAGAAATTATAATTTTAAAGTGCAATTACCATTATACCCTTATAGCATATTAAAAAATAATTGTTCATTGTCCAATTTATTCCTATATTATTAATAAAATTACGAATATAACTTCATTACCCAATTTTTCCATTTAATTTTTGTCAAATTTTCTCTTCAAACTAAATAAATTTAATCCATTACTCAAGAATAAAAATAAATTAAATTGATTATTAATATAATAAAAATAACAATTCTCCATATGTCAATCTATTGGATATGTTATTTAGTACAATTAAGATTTTGTAATTATTGTTGTAACCAATTTTTTTTATTTTGTTGATTATATAAGTTTAAATGGAGAATTGTTATTGAGAATTGTTATTTTTATTCTTGAGCAATGGATTAAATTTATTTAGTTTGAAGAGAAAATTTGACAACAATTAAATGAAAAAATTGAATAATGAAGTTATATTCGTAATTTTATTAATACTATATGAATAAATTGAACAATGAACAATTATTTTTTAATATGCTATAAGGGTATAATAGTAATTATATTTTAAAATTATAATTTCTGTTAACAAATGAGAGTCTGAGTGTCTTTTTTAAAATATTAAAAAATTTTAGACTTTTTATTTAAATATTGTGGGCTTCTGTGTCCTTTTCACTAAAATTAATAAAACTATGATAGTAGTGGGCATCATCGGCAAATACGCCAAGAGACTTTCATATTTTTAGCCTTTATTTTTTTTTAAGGACACGTTTAAATTTCACCTTCCTCCTCGATAGTTGGACTACTAGCCTTTGTCAATGTGTAGGGTCTTTAATTACAACATCCGTCCAACTGCCGTGTTATATTTTGTTTGTAGCAGAGCGTACAGAATTGTTGATTTTAGTATATTTAAATATTTTGATGGAAATAGCAATTTTAGTTGTTTACGGAGTTAATTGGATGGACGAAAAGAAATTCGTTTTATAGGTTTCATAGTAATCGGAGCTTTGAACATTTCTAACATCTCTTGGGTACTGCGTCATGCACTTTACGTTCATGAAATGAAGAAAATATTGTCGAACGGAAAATCATATCTATGCTTTGTGGGGATACCACCATTCCATAATTTTCGAAAATAATAATTAATCACAAACTTACTCATACCATCACATATCTTGTATCAGACGGTTCTAGATAGACAGACATAAGCAATGTCATGTGGGTCCGACGAGAGACGAAAGTCTGTACCAGGCGAACAGGCACGCAGCAATACGTATCAATCAGATTGCAGAATCCAAGAATTTGTGTAACATCGACCTGTCAGCACCGCATCAGCATCACAGAACTCCCCTCGCCTAGTACCAAGGCCTTTAAAACCACCAGCTTCAACTGGGGACCCTGACACTGCTTCATGTGCCACCACAGCCTACAGGTCTACTACTAGGCTACTCTCTTTTCTTAGTTTATTAAATTAGTTTTCCCAAATTGCTATCTATTCTATTTAAATATCTAATAGAAATTTCACAGAGCAGTGCACCGAAGATTGTTAATGCTTTTGCTACCCTTTCTTTTCAGTTTTCACACTCTTTTGAGTCTTGATTATGTGGTTCTTTTCAAACGAAGATGATGGCAACTGGCAATTGGGAATTGGGGAATCACGTAAGCACGGGCTCAGACTCTGACTCCAGAGCAGCATGCTGTTGCAGACTCGCAGATTGGGATTGGCTCAGACAAGTCTGGACTTTTATTAGAGCTGTGATATGCTTGCTTTGTGTATCTAATTGAGAGATTCTCCATCTTCTACCTTTTTCTACCTCTTCTTGCTTTCTCCTCTTTACCCCAGCCCACCTTGAAGAGCAAGGACACAAAGCAATAAGTATTCGTTTCCTTTACAGACACCGGTAGTGTACATGTAAATGAAATTAGCTTTTGGAGTAAGGTTGAATAATTCAACCATGCCAAACAGGAGAATTCTCTTGCAATAATGATAAGACTACAGGAGAATTAATGCCTAATATTAAGGATCTATACATTCACGTGGCAAATTGCATCCATGGAGAAAATCCATCACTTTCTGACACAACCAAAAAGCAAGACACGTGCGCTTTAAAATTCGTATTTTACTTTCTGTTGGTAAAAACTTAGGATTACTTATATGCTTTCATATACATTGACACGAAATGTACACACCACGACCCAATCACCATCTCAGACATGAGTAGTGATTTCAACTATATACCAGTATTGTACAACATTCTCGTAGACTAACGCCGCATTTCTCTTCCTAACCTCTACTTTTCTCGAGCCTCTGACCTTGTTCCGTTTTTGGGGAAATTTCTGCAATTGAAAACCAGTAAATTGTATAAACCTTAGCGGTGTTCTAGTAAACTAATACAAAAGCAAAATAAAGCATAGATGAAATCTCAGGCTCCTAAATCCGTTGCCATTGATGCCACATTTAGGAAATGATTAGCTAGACATCCATAACAAGCATATAATGAATCAAAAAATAATTTTGAATATGCAATATGCTGCCGTTCATCCTCCAAAAAGATTAATGGCCATATAACCGCACTTACAAGGTGAGGTGTGAATGTGGAACTTCCGCACACAAGGCATCAGACTGGAACAGGACTTTGTTCCAGACTCTCCTTCCCTGTAATGCCATCCTTCAACCCTTTGAAATATATGTTGTAGTCCTTCTCTTGGGGTGGGTTCTCTGGGTCAACTGTAAATGATTCACTAAATGGAATAGTACTCTTAACCTGAAACAGGAGGAACGTAAAAAGAATCATGTCACTAAGTCATCTTCCTACATTCTTATAAATAATAGTTATTCCTTTAATAGATATATGACCTCAAATGTTTTGTCAAGTGCAAATGGACTTTCCAAGGCAGCAACACATACCCGAGCAACCTCTTCCCTTGATATTTTCCCCTGTGTAAAACAGCTTGGTTAAAGTCTTAAAGAGCAATTTTATATCTCCAACCCAAGAACTCAATATCAAAGCCAATGTTAGTTCTTCTCTTAGAATTTTTGGATGTTCATCATCAAAAATTGAGTGCACTATTGTCCAATAAAACTTAATACCGTTATGTTGTCTCCTTGATCAAATATGAGATCTGCTCCAGCAGGCTCCTCAGTTAATGCACAAGGCCTCACAATGGTATATGGAATACCACTCTCCCGAATTAAATCTTCTCCCTGTTCAAAAAGTGGATATGATAAGCCAGTTTAAAAGGACAGACTGTATACTTGATGTTCAGATATTGCTCAATGAAGAGAGTTAGAAAGAGATATTTGCAGCTTATCACAAGAAGTCAAGCAAGAGCAACATAAAGCCAATTTTATATGTTGAAAGTTCAAAACCCAATTTAGGTCGTGAAATCTCAGTGAATTTGTTAAGGACAGATATAATCATCAAACTATATGTATTGTGTAGAATTTAACCTTCAACTTAAATGTGAGAATAAAACCTAATTCCTTGTTCAACCGCACGGCAGGTGGTTGTTTACTTAGGTCCAGTCCAGGCCTTTCAGGTCGAGTAACTCCTGCAGAGCTCACATGAACAAACCTACAAGTGATGCCCCCACAAAAAATAAAATAAATAAATAAAATAAAATAATTTAACATGGGATGTATATGCCTAATATATTAGCTATATTCAACCTCATAAAAGATAGGCCATGTAAAATGAACATTTATACCTGGGAGTGACAGGATCCTTTATATAAGACTGTATGCTTGACACAGGAAGCTGAAATGCTCCTTCCACAAAAGTGGGGTTTAGTTTCCCATCATATTCAAACTTGCTGAACATGAGCTGTATTAATTTTGCAACATGTAAGGACTTGCACAGTCGGATACAGAGAAAAATAGTAAATGCACAAACATACCTGCAGTGATACAATATTGCTTGGGTCAAATGGCGGAGCATCCAACACTGTTCGTGCTCGAAATATAGGCCTCAAAGAAGAGAATGGCAACCGTATCTGAAAAAGATAGATGACAGATTTAAGGACTAAATAATCCACCACAGGTATGAAAACAGTCAAGAGGGTACTTACTGATTGCCATTGGCCTTCCACGGTGTCGAAGCTGGCTGTATAACCCACAGTATCCCAATCACTACTAGTACGGACAATAAATTTATACCGTCGACCATCGCCTTTTAGGTGCAGCTCCAAACCATCATATGCAGAAAGATCCTCTGGCTCAGCAAAATTCTGAAACAATTTTTTTTTCCCACACATGGGAATGTAAAATTACTAAGTTTATTACAAAAACCCAAGAGAGAAAGAACACCTGATAAGGAACCATTAAAATTGATTTCTCTATGCTGTTGCCAAAAGATAGACTATTATCAGTTTGGTTTGTATGTTTTGCATCTCAGTAATTGAAGACATTTTTTTATTCCTTGTAAAAAAGAACCGAGGGGCCATTACTGGGTTTGTTCAAGAAAAAGGAAAAAGAAACAACATCAACCATATTACTTATCTGGTTTATGTTAACTTAGACAAAATCAATTAGATTCCACAGGGTGTTAAGCTATTCCACAATAGAAACAGTTGGAGCGAAACTTATAATTTTAATCAAATAGCAACACCCAAAAAAAAAAGGGAAAGAGTGGCACAAGGCAAGGAAGGTAAGGCCTTTATAATACAGGGACATGGGTAACTCAAAATGAACTTTTCAACATACCCTTGTTCTGATACTAGTAAAGCCACCATTGTTAGCGGTGGAAACAACACCTGAAGGAGCAAGCAAGAAGGCAAAAATAAAAACAGTTAAATGTTTCTACTAATATTATCTCAAAGATAGTAACAAAGCAACACTAATAGGCAATCGGAAATGACAAAAACAAACCTTTAAAAAGCCCTGTTGGTGCACCATTTTCACCACCAGTTCGGTCTATCTGAAATGTACTTTCACTAACACCCCCCATAACCACATCATCCAAAGCTCCCCAAGGAAGTTCTTTAAGACTGTTTTCTGCAAAATCCATCAAAGAAAACTTGAAACTCAATTCACATACATTGAGCAAAAAGAGAATTAGCCTTCATTGAGAAGGCATGTTCGAGAATATTTGATTGTTTGGTATCTGAGCATTCAGATCTACATGACATGACAACATCCACGAATAGGTTACTAAGCTCAACAATCCAAATCAATGGGCCCATTGATAACCTAATACCCCTCAGTGCCAAGAATTTTGGCTTCTTGGATAAGTCTTCTTCTAAAGATGACTTTCAATTGAACCACAGATAGCTAGTAAAAACCATAGGTGCTGTTAGAATGTAATAGAAAGTGAACATGATACTCATGAATCCTTGTTAGAAGTCCTATTTCCTTGTTTAGTGACATCCATAGCAATATATGAAGTTTCTTCCTGTTTTCTGTTACTGACTATACTTCATATACTCTTGCTCTACGAAGACCACCCCATCCATCTATTTCTATATTATCTCAAAGATGACATTCCTATTTTTCTCTACCTTATTCTTCAATCAAAGGAACCTGCTCCGAATAACCCCCCTTATGCAGGATTATTTCTGCTCTGTGTGTGTGTGTGTGTTACATCTAAGCCATTAGATTGAATGGATCCAATAAGATGAAAAATTAAGTCATGATTTCTAGTCAAAATTCAAGTTAAGGGAACCCAACAGGATATACACACAAGGCCTTGCAATGAAACAGATTAAAATAATTTAATTAGCAATAAGAATCACTTAAAACTCTACCTTCAAAACCAAATAATAATTTCCCGTTTTGAAGTCCAACACTCCCCTTTACCGCATTAATCAAATTTCTCATCCCCAAATACTCCACCATTTCAGGTGAATCACCTTTGATCTGTTTATATCAATTAAGCGATGGTCACAACTGCATCTTTGTAGCTCAGAAGACAAATAGTGAAAAAAAACAAGTGAATCCAAAAGAAGTCTCTTCAAAGGACAAATCTGGCAAATAGACACGAGAAAGAAGTTTGTTCACACCTCGGGTTCAAAAAATTTGATTCCCTGCAAAACATAATGTTTAAATGTCAAGGACCTAAATAGAATGAAACCGAAAGGAATATTTGGCTAGTAACCTTTAAGTCAATAAGAATAAAATAACTGAAAGATTAGATAAATATCATGATCGAAGTGCTTGTGCACGTACTTGGCTATATTTTGCCCTATCAGGGGTGTCTCCTTCCTTTGGACCAACAATCACTGAAACAGCATTAATAACTTTTCTCACTCCTTTAAAGTACTCCGGGGTCAGAGTGTTCTCCTTGGTAATATCTCCAACAATCTGAAATTCCACAGAAAGAGCCACAGTTAGAAGCATGGAAATTGGCAAACAAAAAATACCATCAGGATTAAATACAACAGGCTTGTTATATGCCAATACGAACTAGAAGCTTTCCATATCATGAGTCCCATGACCAAGCTCTTGGTGCCAAATGATGGAGAATGCATTAATACTGTCAAAGTTGATGAAGATCTACAGTTTAAATCAACCTAAATGGGGATACCAACTTCCTAAGCTTTGTTGACAGATCTTGATAAAAGCCAGCTCCCCATTTCATCTTATTATACAGATGAACTGAACGGTTCTACTCACAGAAAATGGAAGAAAATATGTAGACATGTTGCCGCACACATCAAACTTTTTTCATATCATCAAACCTCTTATGGAACATTAATAACAAAAGGTATAAATATAAAAGGTGAATTGCGCATCTTTAGTAAAAGAATGCAACCAGCATATCTAGAAAGGGCATAGGCAATCAGGCATCACCACCAGAGTAGTTAAATAGACAGAGGTGGCTAACTTACCAAGTCAACATCTGGGCCTAACATCTTCCTTGCCTTTTCTTCATTTCGCACCTGAAAAATGCAAATGCAATATAAGCAAATATCAGACATGGAAAATTTCAAAAAACAAGAGAAGTTGAAAAAAGAAGACCACAGTACCAATACTCGGACAGGCAACCCTTTATTGCGCAAAATGTCAACTACTCTTCTACCCACACCACCAGTGGCTCCAGCTACAAGGACAACGCCTGAAGTTTCCATGGACTTCACCGGTTCTTTGGGTGATGGACCAGATAGTTTCTCGACTAGAAATTCAACAAACTTCCAAACAACAACCCATGTCAGGCAATGCAAAACAGAATTCAACTTTAGATAACAAGAAAATTGGAACACAAGACACTCTCGATACCTTAGCAGGAGAAAGGGGTCCGTTGAAGAAATATAATGTTTTCAAAAATCGGCCGAAGTCCCAAGCTTCAGCTGATATGATTCCTCTAGAAGCTGTCGAAGGAAACCTAGAAGAGCTGCGTCGGTAAAGGAAAGTGTTCCGAGCATTATTAACTTGAAGAAATGGCTTGGGCAATGAGGAGGACAGCAACTGATGATCTAGAGAATTCCTAGTAAATTTTCTACCAAAACCCTGCAGTACAGTTTATTCAGTTAAATAAATACATTAATTAAAACGCCCATAAATCCAACAAATGAATTTTTCTTTTTGAAAAAAAAAAGAAAAAGAAAAAGAAAACTCAAAGTTGCACCAACTAACTAATTCATGCAGTCATTTGAACCTATTACATGGAGCATACAAGCATACAGTTAGCATGTGATGTGAGGTAGAGTTAGAATTACACAAGAAAATGACAACGTGTTGCATGAAACATGTATTCTAAATATAAATATAAAACAGATAATTGAGGGGAAGTCGGGGGTGAAGCTGAGACCCGAGAGTCGGCGATGCAAGGATGAGAAGGCGATGCCGATGATAATTTGGTACAAGTCGAACAACAGCTCTCCATTTTTGTCTGTGTTGCAGAACGTCTCTGCTTCCACCTCCACTTTCCAGTGTTTGTTTGTTTGTTTGTTTGTGTTGATATTTGTTTGAATCTTAGTGGCAAATATAATATTGTCCACACACGTACACACTCGTGACACAGTAAATAAGCGCCATCTCTCTCTAGAAGAATTTGGGCCAAATTTGGAAAACAAAAATTACTGCGTGTGCGTTTGCCGGGAGTCGAACCCGGGTCTATTGCTTGGAAGGCAATTATCCTAACCGTTGGACTACAAACGCGCTTTGAAAGTGGAAATGAAATTTTAATCCCTCAACTTTGAAATGGAGTACTCAAAATTTCAAATTTACGGAGTCTGCGTTTCGCCTTACTTACATTATATCATATCGCACTGTATTGAAAATATTCATTTTTACATCAATCCAAATTTGAATGCAATTTTTGGTTGTATTTTTTCTTAAAGCATCAAAAGGCTGGGTGTTACGCGGGATCCTACCTGTAATATAAATAAGTAAAGTAACAAAATACATAAGGAGGAGGGCATAAATTAAAATCTTCTAAAATAAATATGAATACACAAAAATAAAAAATGAAGAATAAAATCATTAAAAGGAAGAAGAAAGCCATCAATGCTTGTATCTGAATAAAGAATACCAGATAATCTTACAGGAAGATCTTGAAAACCCAATTTTTAGTTGTATTACATAAAGGTAGTTAATGCAAAGACTACTTTGTTCGGTTGTAATTTCTAGCTACATTTTACTGCATTTAAATTAATATTAATTAAACTTATTAGTATTTTAATGTTTTATTATGAATTTTTGAAATTAATTAGTAATTAATTAATTTTATACTATAAAAATAATTTAATAAATACTATCATCAAATAACAAAATGTTATAATATTCCTAATATTATATTATACTACAATATAATTTATTTTTATATATTAGTTATTATAATTATTACATTATGTTGTAAAGAAATATGATATCAAGTTTCATAAATAAACTTAAAATTTATATGTTATATTATGAATTAATATAAGGAAAATTATCAACCATATACCCTTAAATGATACTCGTATCAAACGTGCTACAACATTTTTTAAGTATATCACTCGTATACCTTAAGTTGGCAAAACACTTATGCTGTCCACCAATCCGTTTACATTCGTTAGAAAGTTAACAAAATTGTGGCAAATTGACTATTGCACCCTTGAAACTCAAAATGAGGTAAAAAGATAAATTTACCCCAAAAATTAACATAAATTATCAATACACAATTTTTTTTTTATTTTGTTATTAACAATACATTTTTTATAAAAAAATATGAATTATTAATGGTACATATTATTAATAATTATCCGTAAAAAATATCCATATTATACCATAAAAAATTATTAACAACATATTATTTACAATTATACATATTATACCATAAAAAATTCCAATTGGAGCTTGAAGGAGTAGATTTTCAAAAATTTAGGTTAAATTTTGGAGGAGTAGATTCGATTGTAAAGTAGTTTTTTTGTTTAGCAATTATTAACAATTATCCGATAAATTAGATGACATGTCATTTTTATCAATATATATCATATGACATGTCATTTTTTACTAGGTAAATGGGATGACATGTCATTTTTTAAAAAATACTATATTATCCTTGTGATGTCAGCGCTTGCAAACGACAATTAATGGATTGGTAGACAGCAGAAGTGTTTTTGTCAACTTAGGGTATACGAGTGATGCACTTGGAAAGTGTTATAGCACGTTTGATAGTTGATACAAGTGTCATTTAAGAGTATATGGCTGATAATTTCCTTTAATATAATTTTAAATTTAATTATGAATTATTTTTTTACTTATTAATGTCGAATATAATTGTTTAATTTAAATTTATTTTTAGATTTATTATTTTCATAAATAATAAATGATTAAGTAATTAAAATGCTTTTTTATATATCTAGGTAAAATAGTTAAAATGATGTTATGTGATATAAGTAAAATATTGTAATATCATTTTATTTATTAAAAATTTACATTGGTAAAAGAACAACCTGATTTGTAGTATATTCAGCCCAACAAGGGTATTAACTATTAAGTGTGAGATTGATTTCTCATGCCGAAAAAAGATTGATCAATATGTTAGGCAATTAATTAATAACACCACCAAATCTATATTTAGGAAGAAAATTGAACACAAATGGGATACTAATTAGTGGTTTTTGTTAAAAACAGATTTGTTCGTCATTGATATTGATGGTGTCTATCCCTATAAATTGAGCCCCCTCTGTCCTAAACTCCATTGCATAAAACACATTTACAATACAATAATACATTAGTTCATAGCTGAATTTATCTTTCAAGACAATATGGGGAAAGTCGTGCTCGAGTTAACTTTGTTGCTGGTCCTTATCGTCACTACTTCATGTAAGATTCTCTCTATTCATATATCTTTAGTGATTTAGGGGCATGTAATACAACATTGTATATTCATGATGCAAACATTATATATTTCACAAGTGTAAATTTACAGCAAGGGATAGCTCCTTATTTTATTAAAAGACCAAAATTAAAAGATAAGAAAAACATACACACAAATTATATAATTAAACGACTGTAATTTAGGTTTTAGTTTATCATTTATTTGATGCAACGTTTTTTTTTTAATTTGATACAATTCAACTGATATACTTATAAAGTCAAGTAATTTTAATTTTTAATACGATACAATTCAACTTATACATAGAAAGATATAATTAGGTAATTTTGATTATTTTAATATGATACGATTCAACTGATACTGAAGGGATGTCAGTTATGTAATTTTAATTTTTTAATACAAATATACGATGCAATTCAACTGATCTATGGAGGGATATAATATGATGGCTCTATCTAATTATATGTTATTGGAAGGAGAAAGAATGTTGCCCTTTTAAAAAAAATTAAATAATTTTTTTTTTTAACACTCATGTATGATGTATTCCTTGTCCAAGTTTGTTGTTAGAGCACAACAGCATAATTATAAAATTTTCTTTATAATTCAAAAGCTCATCTGTTTTATTATTTTTAAAGTTTCACCCCCACCTGGTCGGTTGCGTAAGACTCGAAACTTTTATTCATTATATCAAAAATACCATTTTTAAATTACAAATTTATCCTTTAATCTATTTTTTCTTCTTCTCTTCCTCAATTTTTCTCCAGCTACTCAGGCTCTCAAGCCTCTTTGTATGTCTCACTAAACTCACTCGATTTCTCCATTTGATCAATGGTCATTATCCCCACTTTCAAAATGATTTTTTTTCCTTACATTATTCTATATTGTATTCTACGAAAATATTATTTTTATACGAACCTATATTTAACTGTAATTTTTAATTGCATTGCATAAAAGTAATTAATGCAAAGACTATCTTGTTTAGCTACAATTTCTAACTGCATTTCGATGCATTTAAATTAATATTATTTAAACTTATTAACATTATAATGTTATATTTTGAATTTTTGAAATTAATTGTCAAATAATTATTTTTTATAAAATAATTTTATACTATAAAAATAATTTAATAAATACTATCATCAAATAATAAAATGTTATAATATTATGGTATAATATTACCTAATATTATATTCTAATATATTTATTTATATATTAGTTATTATAATATAAATGATCATATAATATAATTACTATAATTATTGTATTCTATTGTAATGCAATATAATATTAAATTTTTATAAATAAAATTAAAATGTTTGTATTATATTATAATACAACATAATATATTTTTAAATTTTAAATTTAATTATGAATTAACTTTTTATTCATCTCGAATATAGTTGTTTAATTTAAATTTATTTTTAAATTTAGTATTTTAGTACATAATATATGGTTAAGTGATTAATGCACTTTTTACATATTTAAAGTAAAATAATTTTATGTAATAAAAATAAAATAATTTATCATCATTTATTTATTAAAAATATAGGTTTATTAATATTTAATGTTTTATACTAGTACTTGAGTTAAATTTTAAGTAAATATAAATATAAATTAATATATAGTAAATTTAAATTCTTAAAATTTTATCGAATAATAAAAGTAAAAAGATTAAAATTTGAAAAATGAATAGTATTTTAATGCAATATAACGTAAACACTACCTTCCCATGGGATTGTTTTATCCTCCTTTTGCCACCTTTTTAATACAGTGTAATGCAATTAAAGATTGTAGCAAAAAGTGGGAGTAAGTTGTTTACTTACACTGAAATGGAAGCATGAAATGGAGATCAAAATTCAATTTATGTGTTTACTCTTTCTTGGATTGAGAGTAAATAGGTTCATATTACAATTTTATCCTTATTTAAAGAATTATAGTTTTTAATTACAAAGTTAATAAAAAATATATATAATGAATAAACATTTATTTTATTATATTTGTAAATTTATAATAATTATTAATATTCTTAATTATGAACATCACAAATTTTTATTAATTTTAATTTTAATTATATAAATTAAAATTTATTGATAAGAGCAATATAAATGAAATATTTTTACTATTAACATAGTATGAAATTAGTATTTTCTTAGAATAAACTATTTATTAGTATTAATTATTAATATTAAATAAATATAATACTAATATTTTTAAATAAATATAATAATATTATATTTTCAAATAAAAATGGTATATAGTAATATTATTAATTCTTTATTAATATAATAATATTATTTTAAAGTAATTTAGACTTAGAATCAACCCAAATTATTATTTAATTAAATATAATAATATTATTTATATATTTATTAAATATAATTATAGTAAATTTAATAAAAAAGGGTAAATATAAAATGAAACATTATTTTATTTTATTTAATATAATCATATTAAATTTATTATTATATAAAATAATAATATAATATTATTTAGTACAAAATTAATATTTTCTTAGAATAAACTATTTATTATTATTTATTATTAATATTAAATAAATATAATAATATTATTCAAATAAATATAATATTATTTATTTATTTTATTAAATATTAAATTAAGTAAAATTAAATTAAATTAAATTAAAAAGGGCAGAAAAATGAGAGGTGGGAGTGGGAATCCCCATGGGAGTCCCACTCCCACTCCCCACTCTAAAAATAAGTGGGGCCCACAGAGTGAGATTCACAATCCGGGGCTAATTTGTTGAAGTAAACGCTGAAGTAGCAAGAATCCACACTCCTCACTCCCACTCTAAAAAGTAAATACAGCCTTAAATGCAGTGTAATGCAATTAAAGATTGTAGCAAAAAGTGGCTTGGGCTCCTATGATTCGAATAGGCATTAATTCCTGGGCACTGCTGTTGTCTGCCTCATTCAAATGGATTTTGAGGTGAATCATATTGTATCATTTTTCAAAATACTAACAAATATTATTTTCCAAACATATAATTTAAATCAATCATTAAAAAAACCATACAATACAGTGCAATACAATATGTAATAAACATAGTATACTTAAAAATTAATACAATATAGTACATAATTAAATATTGTACAATATTAATATAATATAATACTAATGCAATACAACACAATATAATAAATATGTATTAAATAATGAAATATAATATAAAATGACAAAGGAAGAAGTGCTGTGGGCAAACGGCACGGCAACGGAAAAGTGTTTGTCCCAAGGCAGACACAGACACCTGAGCCGAGCTCACGACATGGGTGAATGCTTCAAGGCCCTTTTTGCGTAAACATCATGCCCAGCAATTTATTTTAGACCACTTTCTGCCGACACTAATTGAATACACATGTAGCTTTTTCGCCAATTCAATTCAGACTATGTGACTTTTTTGCATTTCAGACTTTTCAGTTTCAAACTTTCAATTTTCTACATGGTGTAGGCAAATTGAAATTCGTTTCCGTGCACCTACAATTAATTGTAGGTGTTTAATTTTTTTCATCAAGTCAACAATGTTGACCGTTGTCTTTCTGTTGTTAAATTTAGATGGTACACGCATGGAAGCTTATCTTTCTTGGCACTTACTTTTATGCATGGATATATAATAATAATTCTAATGCATCCGCGCATATTGTACATTTGTACTAGAGAGTAGAGCTTTTTATTCGAATCTGATTCTTTAAACAATTGTATAGTCCAACGAAACGATCGATGTGACGACGTCAGGACGAGCTTTGCGGTGAAGCTTGTAAACGAATTTAATTCCTCCATTGAAGTACTACTACTCGATCTAATTAGAGATAATGATTAAATTAAGAGAATTGTTAAGAGTAAAGGCATAAAGAAATTTAGGGGCGGCAGAAGGGTCCTACGCACATCAATTTTTTTTATTCCTACTCAATAATAATTACGCTGGAAGAAAACGAGTAGACCCATGAACGATTTTCCCATAAAGAATCAAATTAGTTAATGCAATATTTGAAACGGTGGTTTATTTTTGCTTTCGGCAACTTCAAAGTCCCATTTGAGAGTTGGACCTTTGTTTTTTTCTATTGAAATTTGAAAATGAATGAGTCACGACATATCATTCTCAAATTAGTAGATATAAGAGTAAACGTGACCATTCGTGTCCGGCATGGAAATAACATGATGAAATATCACATACCAGAAAAATATATAATACAATGTCAAACGCCCATAAGTTTTATATTTTTGTATTTTGCCCAATCTGTTACAGAAATTAATACCAAAGCTCTGGTTGATTAAAAATTGATAATTATTATTAAGATCCACATAATTGATGGAAGTCAAATCCTTCTTCTTCAATACCTGTTAACCAACTTTTCTAATAGCTAGAGTCATTCCTCTGAAATTTCAAAAATTCTCTTCGGTACGAGGTCTATGTTCATTTAACAAGAATAATTATGTAGTTGTTTAAATAATTATAAAGACAAAATAATAAATTGGCCATCGTAATAAATTTTAAGACGTCAATCCAATCGTAGTTGCTATGGATTAGTTGAATCAAAACTCCACTTCCCCCCATAATTCAAATATTCATTGACCTTTTTAGTGCTTAGAACTAGGATACACGCTTTCGTTTTCTTTAATAATTCTTTTCTTCTTTTCAATTATAAATTATTTACAACCATATTATTATTGCATTATAACTGCCTATGAACCTTTAGAACAATACTATGAGCCCCAACACCATTATCACACTGATTAATTATCCCATATATATATATATATATTCAAATTCAGAGATTAAAAAAGAAAAATTAAGTGAACTCAAGAGGGTGTTCTACATAATTAATTAATTAACCAACAAAAATGTTGCTTGATCAACCTCTCTAATAGAATATAGACCTACCACAAAGGGGAGATGAGTGCATTATCATTAGGACCCCCTTTTGCATGAGTATATAGCTAGCATTATTTGGAAGTTATTTGATTATCAAACTTTCTCATCTTTCTTTTCTGAATTTTCGTAAAATAAGAAATGAGTGAATGGGAAGTGAATGTCGAACCTCATGCGACTCCATGTAATTAGGATACCATTTACTGTTTATAACTTCCTATAATACGATTTTTTAGTTCTTACATATTAATCAGTATGTACGTAGCGAGTTGTCTATTGTATCACCTAAAAAAATGATCTGAAATAATTTACTAGAAGATAGTAATCATATGTATAATGACTTGCAATTAACTTAGTTACTTAAAATGAAAAAAATGAAAGAAATACCATTGACAAAATCAGTCTTGGAAATATAATTAATTTTCAGATAGCTATAGCTGTACTTGATGATCAAGGTACGTAGAAGCAATTGATCATTTCAAAGCAGGCATTTAATTATATTCAAATCTTAGTTAAAATCGTACTAGAGTGACACTGAAGTTGTTGACAAATTATTTGTGTTCTACCGAAAACAGCCAAACAGATCTCACTAGAGAAGTAAAATTAATATACAAACGTTAATTAATTTATGCTTCGACGGAAAAGAGTAGAAAGAAAAGTTGTAAAAAGGAAAAATAAATTTAAAAAAAAAAACGTTAATTAATCAATGAGCTACATATACATAGATGGATCGAATTATTAACTTTTTGTTTCATGCTAGCTGTTTGTAATACAATATACTTAGTGATAAGCGGCAGAATATGGACGATTGCATTCTAACAACCAACATTGAGGGAGGGGCTCAAAAAATAATGTTTCACTTTTGGCCTAGCTTTCTGTTTCAACCATGTTTTTTACGATAAAGTTCAATAATATCAAACAAATTAATCACATCGCCATTTCTTGTTTGCAATTTTATATTACAAGTAATGCACGGTGAAGTGGGTATTATTTTTTATAAGGACTTTGAACGTTATTAATTTTGATTGGAAAATTTAGAAAAAATTGAAGATGACGGGCCGTGTAATCAGTAATCTGTAGGTTCTCGAAATACCTTGACTATAAGAAAAATATTGTGTGAAGAGTTTTGTACGCATATAGTCTAGCAATCAAAATGACACAATGTGTTACCCTCCATGGAAATTATTCATTAAAATAATTCAATATAGTAAGTTGTAATTTTTTGAAAGTAACCATGAGATTGTTAGGAGGCAACTCTCGAATCCGGAATCACAGGGTAGTCCCCAACCCCAAAACAAAGATATATAGTACCGAATAATTGAATTAAAAGAGAGGCAAGTGGAGCTTCAATATTTGCACTCGAAAATCAACCAAGAAATCAATCAATTCCCCGCCAGCAGCCAAACACAAAGGCAGCGTAGATGAATGAAATCTCGAACTCGCTCGAAGAGAGTGGACAGATTAATAAAATGAAACCTAAGAGCTAGCGGCAATTTTGGGGGAAGGCGACACTGAAAAGAAGACCACGTTGCGCCACACCGATTTGTGTGAGTAAGGCCATTAAAGACATGATTTACGTGTATGGAATTAATTAAAGTAGAAAGAAAAGGGCAAAAAAAAAAAAAAACCCCCCATCTTTTTTTACCAAATTTATATATGAAACAAAGCGTGGGACCAGACTGATCTTATTCTTTAGCTTTACGGCTTTGACTTTTTCTCGTCAATCACATGCAGCTTATAATAATAACCGTCTTCATCGGCCAACGTGGCTATAGCTCATGACTCATAGGTAAAAGGCTTGGTGTTCCCATCTGACGGTGACAAAGCATTTTCTATGGGTTAGAAACTCAAACTATTGCCAAATCATACGTCGATGATTGACCTCTATGCGCCGGTCCTTTCTCTGTGATTGGTGATCTCTTTGACGAATTGGCCGGTGACAAAATTCAGAAACGTAGGTTATTACACAACTTTACCTCATTTTCAAATCTTTAAAATGGAGCCTAACTTTACTGTGACTGGTAACGAAAAGGTTCCCATCAGAATCAGATTTAATTTCTCTGGTGAGCAGAGACATGGAATTTATCAACGAATGGGATGTTTGACTGTGCCTGAACAGACGAAGTTACTGAGAACTAACTAAATATACATCAGTGGCCGGCGGCCTATCTTGTAGCCTCACCTAACTTGACTGCCACGCGGCATTCGCATACTAATTTTTAGTACACCCACTAAATACCATATGAGAAAACGCACCAACATATAATTAAGACCACATTAAGCTTACGATCTTGACTTACCGTCCCTAATTTTTCTTGCTTGGACTCCACGCACGCTAGCCCTTTCTCAATAGCCGTCACGCGGTGACTGTATCTGTATGAAGTGGTGGGTGATGACTTTCTCACATCTCAGTCTGACTTGCCTATAAATAGTAAACCCAAACCATCTTCCGAAAAACACTCCATCAACCTCTCTCTTCACAACTTATTTCCACCTCAAAAGCTAGAATATTTTCTCTCTTTGTTTCTCCTTGTTTACAATACATTCAAATACACCATATATTCATGGATCGTTTTGGTGCTTTTGCGATCATTTTCTTTGTCGTGTTTGCTTCGTCTGTGCCATCTTTAGAAGCAAGAAAGCTCTTAAACACAGAGACGATCGACAGCAGCAGCAAGAAAGTTTCATCTTTGTTTGCGAATTTGGTTCTGAGTGCTCTTCCAAAGGGAAGAGTTCCGGCTTCGTCTCCAAGCAAGAAGACTCATGGTGCCGCGCTTGATAATGAAAAGCTCTTTGCCCGGCATCTCGCGGGCATTGATCGGATTCTGCAGTCAGTTCCAAGCCCCGGAATCGGCCATTAGTCTTTCCATATTATAGACACATGTAGTCTATATATTTTATTTATTGATTTTTTTTTTACTTCCTTAATTCTTTTTATGGGGGCTCAGTTAGATATTATCGTATTACGTTGTACACATAACGGAAGTGTATAGAGAGGCACAGGGTACGGTTTTCTTTCTTTATTTCCTCTTTAATTAATTTCACAGGATAATTAAATTTTGTTCTATGCATCCCTTTTATATCATTGATGAGAAGTTTCTTTCTATGGCTTATTATTGACAGTTGCACTCAGTGTATTAACGATCCTTAATTCCTCCTTTACTAGAAGTTGCATCAATTCATATTACAAATTAAAATCATGAAATCAATAATTAAGCTGGCCTTGCACGTCAATTAATCTTCATGGACATGTCCTTAATTTGAGACATAAGCTAGCGTTTCATTTCATCTTTGATCTTTTTGATGATCTTCCTCCCCATTTTGGTAAACGTTGAATATAAGGTGCATGCACCGAAGAAAATCAACCCGTATTTGAAAAGGCAAATTAATATGGTCCTATTAAGGTCTCCATGTCATGTAAAATAAAGTATGCCACTGGGCTCTGATTTGGTTAAAAAAAAGAGTTGAAAACGCGTTTGCAGATAAATCTATTAGAAGCTAATTGTCGGTTCCTTTGCAAAAAGATGGCAAAGCCAATATATGCATGTCCGTGGCCATAGCTCTGAGACCCAACACCTGATTTCTTGCTTCAATGTACAATATGCTGAACTGGGGCTGGCTTGCTAGAGCAAAACCGAAAAAAAATAAAATAAAATAAAATTCAGAGAAAGTACAGTATTTATTTTATTTTATTTATATGCAGTTTACAATGTGTTTGGCATTTTACTTAGATTAATTTGTTGTCCTTTTCCTTTGAAGACATTCGTAAAATAGAAATGATACATTAAAATATTTATACAATAGCGTCCTTGTCTTGCGCAATATATAATAGGTAACATAATTAACACAATAGAATAAGATAACAAAGATGTCACCAATTCTGTCTCTGTGATTAACAGAAAATTTAAATGAGCAACTACTTTAAATTATAATTATTGGCCCATCAGAAACTACCTGATCAATCATATATTAACTTATTAATTATCAACTTAATTAGAAGGAGAAATTAATTAATCAAAATCATTCAGATATTGTTGTTATCTTTACAAGTAGAATTAATGAAACTGCATGTGAAAGCTAAATTTTGTCTTCGTTTCTCCAAGCCAGCAAAATTGACTGGATTAAAAGCTTGAATTGTCAGCTGCTTCTTCGTAATAATTTCGAGGTATGTGCACATGGTTTCCAATTCCAACATTTTATGATCAAATTGCTTACGACTTGTGTCACCAAATCTCTTCTCTCTGTGGAATAAATAGGCTCATTATTGACTATATTGGCCCTCCCGCTCCACACGTCAATCATCACGGCCAGGAAATGCTTTGTTCTCGTATTCTACTTTCTGATGATATATAGAATCTACAAAATAAGAAACATACCAATTACTTATCACTCAATTAATGAACGTTTAAAATAAGCTTTTCTTGCAGCCCAAAAAACTAATGTAGCTACGTTGAGACATCATTGAAATTCAATTTTAATGTGCATTTCTTTTTTGGCAATATTCATCGCGACCTATATATATTTATGCACGCACACACACACACATATAAACAGAAGGAACTGTCTCACTCGTCGCATTAGGTCTTAATCTCATCATCATGACAACACATATGACAAGCTTTGTCCATTGTGTGTTAAGTATATGACGCCGCCTTGGTTTAAAAAAAAAAATTAAATAAATAAGAAAAGAAGATTTGGCTAACGACAGGACTAATCACGTTTAAATACGTACAGAACGCCTTTAGTTTTATTTTAAGGTAACAAGCAAAGCATCAAAAGAGAGATGTGCATGAAATTGAAACATATATATTGACGAAAACGATGAGAATTGCTACCGCAAAATTGCTCTCTCTAAGCAAAACACAGGGGCTCCACAAACCCCCGATCGCTTGAGACAATTTACAAACACATGAAACCAAAACGTGTTGCATCTGCTTGTAGTTCAGTTGCCCATCAACTCTCCGAATCTTCTTATCCTCGACAACAAACAATTGCATTACAGTCGATTTTTGACTTTGTAATATAATGTACCTCTTTTTATTAATTAATAATTACAATAAATTAAAATTCCAAAATTTCCTATTCGACAGAAAATACCATAGTATATGATTGTGCTGCATTGAAATTCTAAGTCTAATTATTTAAAAACGTCAAAGGTTACAGTCGGTTTCTGACTCTAGTTGTAAACAAAGGGTAAAAGCCTATTTAGTTCTTAAGATTAGTATCTATTTAGTCCATATATTTTTAAAAATGTCTCGAAACATCTCTGCCATTAAAGAATTGATACCCCTACCGTAACCTTTTTTTTTGGGTTATTTTGATAATATTACTCTTTTATAATAATTTTTTTGTTTGGACATTAATAAAAAGAAAATAATTATTTTACCAATTTAACCCTATAAAATAAAAAAAATTATATTAATCTTTTTGCAAGCATCATTTGCACACTTGGTAGTTTGCATACAATTTTTTACAATTAAAAATTAATATATTTTTGTTTTATTTTTAGAGTTAAATTGGTAAGTTAATTATTTTCTTTTTATTAATGTCCAAAAAAATTATTATAAAAGGATAATACTGTAAAATTAAACCAAAAGAAATAAAAAGTAACGGTAAGGGTATCAACACTTTAACGGCATGGATATTTCGAGGTATTTTAAAAAATATAGGGATTAAATTGATACTAATATTAAAATATAGGGACAAAATGACTTTTTACCCTGTAAACAAATAATCGAGTGGGGCGATGAATGGCCAAAAATTATAGTGTCAGTACTTGTAAATTAATTGTTATGTTAATTTACATAATGTTATGCAAAGCAAGATTGGGATTTGCGCGAAACAGGTGGTTAAGTTATACATAACAACAAAAAACTGATGAAAATTAAAGATTTTGTTTCTTTTGTGCCTAAATCTAAAAGCAACATGGTGAAATAGTCACCAGACACAGACAAGGCCGCCATGGAGGTCGCCTGCCAGACCAAGATTAATTGGCTCGACTCCAAGCCTGAAACATGAGGTTTGGAATTGGTGGACCACACGAGTGTCATGCTCATTCCTCAATCCCTCACACGTGTTTTCATTCGCTTTAGGAAATATTTTCATGAGACGTAGTATATAAGTTTAATTAGCATTTATTACACAATTATGGTACACACTCCACGGAATCTTAACTTAGACAGTGGTCTTCACCACTTTGTTCAACAAGCAGTAAATTTAGATTGAAAGATCCCATGTCAACATGATAATGTGTTGGACATTAGATTAATTTCCATGACATTATTGTATATTAGCATTTAGGATTCCATCTTTACCTAAACTCATATATAATAGTGCACGTAAATACAAAACAGATATTGATTAACTTTCACCGTATGGTTTGATAGTAAAATATATGTTAAAAATTTAGAATCTTATCTTAATCGGAGCTCATATATGATATTGTGTATAAATACAAAACACGTCTAATTAGTTTTCACGATAAGGTTGAAAAATAATTGTATATTAACAATAAAGATTATGTCCTAATCACAAATCTACTGAGCTTTCAAGTATCTGGACATCTTATGCCGTGTGTGTTGATAAAATAATACAGTTAACATTTAATTATTATTATTTTTTTTTACAATAGTCATCATTCATGATTATACATTTTCCCCATAGAAATTTTGGCCCATATATTAATTGACAATGATTTAATAAAGTTTAATACTTATTCTATTGATGATTGGGAAATTTACGAAAATAACCATAAAAATTTTGTTATTTTCACAATTAACCCTCTCAACTTTTTTCTATCAACATTAGCCAAACACACGCTTTTCTCCCCAAATTACCCTTCTTTACAGACCAAAAGCAACTTTCTTTCTCACATATCGTCAAACCAAAGGCAGCTTTCCACTCTTTAATCATCAACCAACGGCGACGGCAAAAGACAACGATAAAAGTGAAATCTGATCATAATCTATCCGGATCCAACACTAATCGGCATCACATGAGTTATTTTTTGAACTTGCTCGAGAGTTTCAGTGAACTGAGTCGTGGGTGAATATGGCGACAGGTGCCTGTCGCAAAAAAACTTGGTGCGACAGGCACCTGTCGCACTTAGCTTGGTGCGACAGGCACCTGTCGCACTTAGCTTGGTGCGACAGGCAACCTGTCGCACTTAGCTTGGTGCGACAGGCACCTGTCGCACTTAGCTTGGTGCGACAGGCAACCTGTCGCACTTAGCTTGGTGCGACAGGCACCTGTCGCACTTAGCTTGGTGCGACAGGCAACCTGTCGCACTTAGCTTGGTGCGACAGGCACCTGTCGCACCAAGTTTTATTCGAGGATTAATCGCACCAAGTTTTGCTTTTCCATAAGTGCGAGCTACAGAGGGTCCAGTCTTCAACAAGTTCGGTTTTGTGTCACTTCGAAGCCATAAATCATTCCAAATTCTTACAGCTCAACGTCAAACTCAGCAACCCAGAACTTGAAAAGCCCCAAGAACGTGAAAGATCAATAGATTGAAGTGTAAAGCTAGTGATTTTCGATATTGCAAATAAAGAATGGTCATTTATGCGTGGATAGAGACTGAGATCAAGATGGGTTGTGTTTGAATATCGAATGAGAACAGCTGGTAAGTGCTCTTGGCGAAGAGGCTTCAGTTTCTTGCAGTGCTTTGATTCTGTAATGTAAAACGATTTGCAAACCAACCTGTCGCACTTAGCTTGGTGCGACAGGCAACCTGTCGCACCAAGTTTTATTCGAGGATTAATCGCATTTGCTTGGTTATTGTTTTGCTGGAAGAAAGTAGAGTTGATGAAGATGGAAGTTCCAGAGGCACGCTTGCTCAACAACATGGCTTGGCACATTTTGTAGCTTGAACCTTTGGCCGTATTTGAGATGTCATATGTTACTGTTCTCTCTTTTTTTCTTTCTTAAATTTATTTTAAATGAATCATTGGTTGTCCAAGGTACTTGATTTAAAACTGCCAATATGTTCGTTTGGCTTCAGGCTTCAGGCACCAATTTCTAACAAATGAAAGATGAAGAAAATCCCAGAATTTGGAATCAGTATCCGAAGAAATTAAAAGATTCATGTTATCGATTATCTCAAAGTATCTATGAAAAATTTATTAACAAAACTTAGCATGAAAGAAAGATTGACTGCATTATTCCAAGAGCAGTACTCAACTGCCCAATCGTTCATAGAACAATATTCATCACTTTATGGTATCTTAAAAATTTTCTTCAGCACCTTAACCAAGTTCCAGTCTTTACGAGACATCATCCTGAAAATTTGAAGCAACCGTAAGCAGACCAATATTACTGACATTTACCCCGTAAGCAGACCAACAAATTCAAAATTTGGAAAAACTGGATGCAAAAACATAAAGAATATAGGGTGCGAGAGGCTTGCTGTCGCACCAAATTGGTGCGGCAGTAGGGCGCTGTCGCACCAAAATTGGTGCGACAGTGGGGCGCACATGCGTCCGCGCTGCTGCCCAGCGATGGGCGCGCGCGCGCGCTGCCCCCCACCCCCCCTCCCTCCCCACAACACTCAAAAATCCAAAAACAATACTCCCAAAACACCACCAACCACCACAAACACCACCACCACCACCATTATTCTCAAACTACAACCATTATTATTCTAAAATTTCATTTGAAATTAATGAAAATAAAAAAAATGGCTAATCTAGGTTTTGTTGAAAGTTGTAGATTGTAGATCGGACGTCGATGAAAGATGGAGCCACCGCCGACGAGGGCTGATGTTGCCGCCGATGATGGGAGTTGGTTCGGTTTGGGAGAGATGAGTGAAAGGGAGTGTTGGGGGAGAGATGAGGGAGAGGGGTATTTTGGTCTCAAAGCTTGTTTTATGGCTAATGTTGATAGAAATTTGTTTGGGGGGTTAAGATGAAAAAAACCAAAACTTTAATGGTTATTAGTGTAAATTTCCCTTGATGATTCGAGAAAGAATTAGTGAAAGGTGACAGAAAGCATTTTACACTTTTAGATCTAGTCCTACGCTATCCATCTTGTATTTAACAAATACCATATATGTAATTGTACAAGGAACATTTATGAAATGGACAGCAAAAAGAAAAAGGAAATATAAGCACATATCAAATCATAAGGATATAAAATTAAATTGTACATTGTCTTCCATTTGGGATACCCATACGGCGTTACAAAAATAATACATCTATCTAATTCTTTTTTATAAATATGGGTAATACGTGAAGCTCAATAAATTTAACTTTCAATTTGCAGAATTCATTCGCAGGTCTTTTAAGGATTCACAAACACAAACGTTATAAATTTGACTGCCCAAGAAGTTTTAGAAAAGCTAGTTAGTATATCAATAACATCTTTAGTTTTGATTTCTTTTTCCAAAGCTTTATTTATTTTCTGGTATTCATATAGAATATAGAGTCTATATATACAAGTAGATAGTATAAACTAGACCAGTTGGAGCAGAGTAGTAGCCGATGAATTATTATAGGGAAAGTATTAATTTAGAATACCGGTATAATTTAGAAACTAATATAATTAATAATTAAATTAACCTTTGTAATAGTGGGTTTTAGTATAATTTTATTACTTTGATGCTTGCATATTTGTCAAGATTACTAATGGATTTGTTTGCTCTATAATAATGAATCGTGTACATGTCCTTAAACCAACTCAAACAATTGCTGATTCTAAGATGAATTTTAGATGTTGGAAATTTCCATAAATGCCCAGATTGGTAACTAATAATTTTGTACTTACAAAATTAATATATATATTTATGTGGTTATTATATCGATTACGATGGTGAAATAATAAAGAAGTGGCATTTAAACATAATAATTTAATAATGCTACATCATATATGACGTCAATTGGAAATAATTAATTTTTTTTTTAATCTTGTATGATGGTGATAAGATAAGGGGCTTATAGAATATTGTTCATAGAGCATATTAATTACAGTAGTGCTAAATATCCTAAATTTTTTATCCCAAAAAGTTACCCCAAATGATATGTCATTAATTGAGTGGTTGATAATTCTTTATAAGATCCAAGTGAATTGATTATATTATCTCATCAATCAATTGATAACACATCATTTGAGATAATTTTTTGGGATAAAAAATTTGGGATGTATAGCATTACTCTATTAATTATGGAGGGAATAAAAGAAAAGGAATTAGCAACGGTGAAAGGGTAGCCGTCATTGAATTAATTAAGAGCTACTATTTAATCAAAATATGAATACTAGTAAAATCATTCACATGATGAAACCTTAAAGCTAATTTAGCTACTCAATTCACGAAGATTATTTTCATTTTTGTAGATGAGCAAATGTAAAGATGTAAAAAAATAAATAAAAAAACAAAGAATTGTGTGATAAACAATTATATCAATGACCAATTTGAATGGTAAGAGTAAAATAATGTTAAAGATAACATATTATAAGATTAGATAAGGATTCAATATTAAAGTGAATTTTCGCTGAGCATTAAATTAATAGTCATGGTTTAATTTTCATGTTATTTTTTTATTTCTCTTACCTAACAATTATTGATTCAATACTGAGAAAAAAAAAATCAGCTCTAATTCTGAATCTTTGTCCTATTACATCAAGGCACTGCATAGGCTGGCACATGAACGGAGGCATAGAAGATCGCAAAGGCAGCCCCACAGCAGAAGATTATAGTCATGACCCATCCACATATGAATTTGAAGAGGAGCTTCCAGTTCACATTCTGCAAATAATCAAAACACTGTCAAATGAATCATCATAAATTTGAGAAATGTACAAGCACTACTGTATGTAGCCGCTGGCAAATCAAAAGAAATAGTACCTGAATATCATCTGCTATTCCAACTCCAACCAAAGATCCAACAAAAGCATGAACAGTTGAAACAGGAAGATTTGTTGTAGATACTATGATCACCGCTGCCACAGTTGATAACTGAGATGCCAATCCTCTAGAGTTGCTCATGTATGTGAGCTTGCCGCCGAGACATTGTGTTAGCTTCCACCCACAAAGGATGAATCCCATTACTGCACCGAGTCCACCAAGGGCTCTAAACCTCCAGCTCACATCTATGGAATCCTGACGAGTGATGACAACCATTAATTAAGACTAATCTATTTATTCTTTTAATGACGTACGTAGACTGCAAATTCTAACGGGATAGGGGTAGATATATCAAACTCACCACATCTTCTCCATTTCCGGAATATTTTGCTCTATTATTGAAAATGTCAACAATAGCTCCATATGGACTCACAATAGCTGCTATCTCACTAACTGACTGAATGAGACTGCATAAAATATATATCAACATATTTTAGAAAGGTTTTGTTATGCAACTACATATGTTTATTTATTTATATAACCAAATTAACATAATGGCGATTTATTAAAAACATGAGTACTGAACCTACGCAAAGATACAGGAAGCTAAAAGGTGTGGAACGCTGAAGCAGTCTTCTATTTCATCATATTTTTCTGCTAAAGCATGGCGAATGAGTGTATTTCTGTCATACTCGATAACCTGTTTGATCATGTGATTAATAGACTAATTAGCAGAGAGAGGCACCTGTTTTGGCATTGATGGCTAAGACTGACAGCTTATACTTACTGGAGACACAGTGGATTTTGTAAAGTTTCTAACAAAATTATAGGCGCTTTGAAATGGACTTTGATTTTCCATCTTGTGAAAGGTCTTTGTTTGAACCAAATTGTTTGGCGTACACTGAAGCAAGTGTTTAAATTGTGTTGACTGTCCTGTAGATAGAGCCAGCTGCTGATCAGAATCTTTGATTGTACTGTCTGGTGAGGCACAGCTATTTCGCTCCTCCTCTTCGTAGACTGTGTCGAGTACTCTCGTCTGCATAAATTCTCTCAGTACATCTTCAGCTTCATCATTCCCACCTTTGGTATTGTTGCTGCAGGTTTGATCCTGTATTTTGACACATTGTTCCTTGGTAGAATTCATGTTGTTATTCTTTGCAGTCTTGTGTTTTTCAGTAGCACCAAGTTCTTTTGTGGCCAAAGGAACAATCACAACCTAAAGTAAAGAAATAGAACCATTGAATTAGTTAATGGATCCAAATTAATCCAAATGTGTGTTACAATTAGATTTAGAGTACTATTCACCAAGGGTAAGACTGCTCCAATAAATGTGGCCAGAGCCACAGCCGCTATGGTAGCCCATATGGGTATGTGCATTAAGTGTCCTCTAACCTGCCATCCAATTATTAAATCATGTGGTTATTTGGAAATTGAATAATGCGGTGAAGCAAATATGGAAGACATGAGGGATAGGAATTGTACTTGATACACGAGAAAGAGGCAGAGGAGTCCTGCTGATAGTCCATAATCAAGAGGGAAGAAAATGAGAATTCTCTCCCTTGCATTTTTGTGGCGAAGTATTAAAACCTTCAGGAGAATGAAGAGGAAGCATGCACATATGCAGGCAAATAATGGAGCTACAGTCCATTCGAGGAATATCCAGAGCAGCCCCCCACCATTGAAATTGTGATTATCATTCTGCATTAGAAGATTAGACCATCACGCTTCACTTGAGCATTGAATTAAATTTTCATCAAACAAATTTCTTTCCTTTTCCCAATAGCTTTGGTCAGCACCTTGTTCCACAAGGGAATGTAGTCAAAGCCTTCGGTCACAAGCATTGATCCCAACAAAGCGGCCTGCGTTGCTTGCTGAGGTGAGACTGGTAACTCAAAGTATGTTGCTATTACCAGCCAGATTGCTGTTCCAAAGTTAATAACTTTAATTATGGACTAGTATTCAATTATTCTCTGTAGCATAAATACAAAGGTATATACGCATGCTTGATATATGAAATTAAGGACCAAGTGGAGGTGATCTAATACTTGCAGTAATGAGAACAACTACCATACTCCACATCAAGAAACCTTCACTTGGTTGATTTTCCTTGATAAACTGCATGAACACAGGAACTTTAATCCTATAAATATGTGCCACCCTTTATTCTTGTGACCATAAAAGTAAAAAATAAAAGCAAATTAACACATTAATGGTCCCTGACACTACAAATGAAAAGAACGCGTTAACCGTGCTGTTGCTGGCCAAGGCTGCTCCCGGCACATAGATTAAGCCTGCCATTATCGACGCCTTTAGAAGGGTCAATGTTCCCGACCCTAATGTTGTTGAGAACTGCAATGGAAAAAGCATAAATAAGCGATTAGCTTTCTCAATTTAAGATAGGATTATGTTGTAATACAGACCGGGGCCGGAAGATTGTTGGCACCAGCTGCAAATGCCATGGCAAAAGCAGCAAAACCTCCTAGTACTGGTACCCATTGATAGGTCTCCTTCCACTTTCCAACAACTTGAACGGCGAATTCCACCTGAATTTTCTCACTATCGGCAGGCATTCTTGCAAAACTAAGTCCAAGAAAATTTAATTAGATGGCACATGATAATTTATTAAATTTTGCATTGGATATGTCCCCGAGGCATTAGAGTTTGTCTTGTTAATTTCATAATTTTTTTTTTTTTGTCTGACTAACAAACAACAGTCGTTGAATTTCTTTGTTAATTGGTGTGGACAATCCAATGTTTAGAACTAAAATCACAATAAGAAAATATTAAAAAGCCCAAATCTCCCATATTTTTTTATCGAAACAGCATTCGAGAAAAGACTAATGAACATGCAACAAGCTTGCAAATATTCAATTAAATGAACTTATTTTCAGGCATATTCATTCAAGAAATGATGGATAATGTGCATGAAGCTCATCAATATTCTTTGCCTTAATTTGGGGTTGAAATTAAGAAAAACGCCAAAAAAATGTGCAGAACACGATAGGCCATCCGCCAACTAATGTTGTTGAAACCAAGCATTCAAATTTCAAATTATCAAATCAATTATTATTGTAGTACGTACATTGGATTAGCCAGGCTCAGCTCCATTATCCTGTGCTGCTATAAAAGTGGTCAACACGTCCTTTCACAACTTTTCTTCTTGCCTTGCAGGATTTGTGTGTGTTTTTAATTCCATGATTTAATAGATAACACGGGCAAAATACAATGCATCGAAAGATAAGATTATCCGAATACGGCAAACGCCGTCCAACTTTTTGAATGCAAAATAGTACGATTCCACAAAAATGGGCGCCCACTTATGCTTGTTCTACAGTACTAGTGATCTATTGCTATTATAAAGACAATCACACAGCTTGTTTAACAAATTAATTGAATCATATGCATATTCTCAAGGTAAATCCCACAGTTCATTCGAATACAGATTCATTTTGTTACATTGAAATCGAATAGATTTTGATTACAACACTGTCGGTCGATGCAGCATCTTTTACCCTACGTCGGAAATCTTTGGTTTGTCCAAACACTCCTAAAATTCTTTGTTGACATCCCAAATTACATAAATATATATCATGAGATTTTGTTTAGTAGTGCAATATTACTTTTTTAAATTATAATTACCTTAGAACAAAAGCTATTATTGTCAAAAATAAGCTGCTCGAGCATTAGATAAATATTGTCATGTAAGATTTAATATATGAATTTTTATTTAAATGTTTGGCAACGAAAACAAATAGGTGCTAAGATGTTAGAAAATAATGAAAGAGTAAAGCTAGACTCAGGCATTCTAAATAATGAAGCATTCATTAAGTGGAAATAATAAGATGATGTAATTAATTAATTTATAACTTATGAAAAATTATCAAATACTTAATGAATAGTACATCATTAGGATGAGATTTTAAGATGGTTATCATTACCCATAAAAACTCATAATACTAATGTAACCATTCTCACTATTTTACAACATAAATAATGTTTAATAAAAGTATAAGCTAACGAATCAAAACTCGAACAATAATATTTAAACTCGAACAATTCTAACATAATAGCCAACATATTAGTTGGCATATGATTTGCATAGGAAAAAGAAAAATCACAAGGAACAAGAAGACAGCGCATAGATAGGTTTAGAAATTAACAAATTATTAATTCCATTTTGTGAACAAAAGACGAAAAGCAGAAATTCAAAAGCTCCAAAGCTCACCAAAGCTAAAGCTTAAATGTTGAATTGATAAGTGTATAAAGAAAGAGAAATGACAAAATGCACTACAAAGCTTTCGTAGTGGAGTCCGCTGTCCACCAAATGTGTGGCCGAAAAGAGCCCTTCTGGAAATTACAATTGCACATGCAAAAGCTTTTGCCTCTTCCCATCCCACTATATACACGTACATAAATTCTCAACTTTCTTCTCACGTCCAAAAGAATCCAAACAAAATATTGAAAGGATTTTAATATTCTATTTACAAAATTATTGGTGTTATAAATAGTAATACAATTAATCGACTTAAATCTTATAAATTATTATCAATCACTCAATAAAATGACATATTATTTAAGATGAAAATTTCAAAATATCTATCATCACTCATTAGAGATCATAGACTTTTACATTATTTCTACATTACTTTTACATTAATTATGACAAAATTTGGGCTCATACATAGTTGGATTTTGCTTCTACTGAGCTATGTGGGACAACAATCCCTTCTCAATACCCCACATATCTGTGAAAAAGGGGGCGATTTACTACTATTCAACCATAGGGTATAGCTCTCAATTCAAATAAATTTAGACGGTGGTTAAAAAAAATTAATTTAATTTAATTTAATTTAATTTAAAATAAACAATATATTAAAAAATAAAAATAAAAACGTGAATTAAACAAAGATCTGTCAAAGTCGGTCAAAACAAGATCTAAAATAAATAATGTTCCAAGTGGGAAATAGAAAAAGAAATATGCATACAGATAGACACACAGTCAGCAATGTGCTAATAATAATGAATTAATAATTGTTGGAAGAAGTTCTTATTTTGGGTTTAGGTGTGAAAGGGGGCGCGGGAATTAAAAGTCAGTCACTTTGGTGACAACATTCTAAACTCAGTCTTATCCGAGTAATTGAAGCTTTGGAAGCCCACATCGCTTTCTCTGTATGCGGAGACGTACGAATTATGTAAAGGACACCATAAGGGTCCATGCTGACCAATTTTATCTCCTGGATTCCCTTTATACCCTCGCGAAATATCCCATTCACCTTCACTGTCCCTAAGGGTAAAAGAGGAATTGCATCCACAAACCAAACCCCCCCCCCCCCACCCCAGGGCGGCTGCAAGTATTCTCTCCCTCCTCCGGAAGTCACCCCAACCAGGAGAATTATTTTTTTATTTTTTTTTATTTTATTTGCACGCATAGCACCACCAACCCAGCCTCACTACAAAAGACCAAACCTGTTACCCGAAAAAAAAAAAAAAAAAACCATAACAACCAACCATACCACGTGTTGCCACCTCATCAAAATTGTGTCACGGATGACGTCATCAATTGGACAGGTCACCATCCGCTCCTGCTTGTCCGCCGAACATAGCGGCCACGTGGCAACATCAGGAGCAGACAGGCAATTCTACCGTCCCCACCCTGCGCGCTCAGGTGCTCCTACGACCACAGCTTATCCGAGTCATTTCCTTCAGCTACTTGACACGTGGCACAGCAACCATGCCGGTTTCTTACGTGTCATGTGTTGACTGGTTTTGTCACGAAAGATTTACCAACGATACTTGAAGCATGTTATAGTTTGCTGGATAAATAGGCGATGACGTGTGGGTCCAGGTGGCAAAGTTGACAAACTGACACGTAGATGGTTGCCCAGGTAGGAGGGAGTAAGAGCGCGTGAGCCAAAAATTCAGCACTGCCAGCTGGCGTAACTGGTTATCCTACTGGCCGACCTTATCCTCTTCATTTTTTTTCATCTCTTTTCTACATTATTCTATCTGTCATCTTTTTATTATCCTCAAAAAAAAAAAAAAAAATTTAAATATTTACAATGAAAGAACCAATTGTTTTGTGTTTAGAGAAAGAAAAGAAGAGAGAGAAATTGTAAATGTGGCTCTTGAAATAGAAGAGAAGACCAAGCCAAACCAAACCCTAGATTTCTTTCGTGCTACTAAGGGGAATTTTGTTTTGTTTTGTTTTGTTTTTTCTTTTTCTCAACCCATCTTTGCGTTAAAGATTCAAACTTTTGTTCTGAAAGTGGGTTAAGGTTTGTTTTTTTTTTAATATCATTGGTTCAAGATTGTTATTTGGATTATGTAACAGTGAGTTCCAATGTAGTTTTGTGTATGCTTGAATATTTTTCGTGTTTGGATCTCATTTGGTGATAATATGAATGATTGTAAATGTTTAATTACGTTTATTTATTCCTTTTGCGTGGTTTTTTACTTGCGTATAGGTGATGATGTTAATTTCTTGATAACGTTTACAGATCCTGCCGAGTTACAGAGATTTCACGAAAGGACCAATCTTGTGTCTGGTTTATGACTCTGAGATCTTGTGTTGAGTTTTAAAGTTGGCGATAATACAAAGTGGTTAAAGATGATGTCCAAATCGTATACTAATCTTTTAGATCTAGCCTCTGGCAATTTTCCTGCAATGGGTCCAAGTCGTGAAAAGAAACGATTGCCAAGAGTAATGACCGTCCCTGGTGTGATTTCCGAGCTTGATGATGATCAGGCAAATAGTGTGAGCTCAGACGTGCCGTCCTCCGTCGCCCAAGACCGCGTTATAATTGTAGCAAATCAGTTACCTGTAAAAGCTAAGCGCAGACCGGATAATAAAGGTTGGAGTTTTAGTTGGGATGAGGATTCTTTGTTATTACAGTTAAAAGATGGATTGCCTGAAGATATGGAGGTCATATATGTGGGGTCATTGAAGGTAGATGTTGATTTGAGCGAACAAGATGATGTGTCGCAGCTTTTGTTGGATAGGTTTAAATGTGTCCCTGCATTTTTGCCACCAGACATTTTAACAAAGTTTTATCACGGGTTCTGTAAGCAGCATTTGTGGCCTCTGTTCCATTATATGCTTCCATTTTCGGCTACACATGGTGGAAGGTTTGATCGTTCTTTGTGGGAGGCATATGTGTCTGCCAATAAGATTTTCTCGCAAAGGGTGATTGAAGTTATAAACCCAGAAGATGATTATGTTTGGATTCATGATTATCATTTGATGGTGCTTCCTACTTTTTTGAGAAGGAGGTTTACAAGATTGAGAATGGGATTTTTCCTCCATAGTCCATTCCCTTCCTCAGAGATATATAGAACTTTACCAGTAAGGGAAGAGATTCTTAAGGCACTTTTGAATGCGGACCTCATTGGTTTTCACACTTTTGATTATGCACGGCATTTTCTGTCTTGTTGTAGTCGTATGTTAGGGTTGGAGTATCAATCAAAGAGGGGTTATATTGGGTTGGAGTATTATGGAAGGACTGTTGGGATAAAGATCATGCCTGTTGGGATCCACATGGGTCAGATTGAGTCTGTTTTAAGGCTTGCAGACAAGGATTGGAGAGTGCAGGAGCTTAAACAGCAGTTTGAAGGAAAGACTGTGTTGCTTGGTGTTGATGATATGGACATTTTTAAAGGGGTTGATTTGAAGTTGTTGGCTATGGAACACTTGCTGAAGCAGCATCCAAAGTGGCAGGGAAGGGCAGTACTTGTACAGATTGCAAACCCCGCTAGGGGAAGAGGGAAAGATCTTGAGGAAATACAAGCCGAAATACATGCTACCTGCAAGAGAATCAATGAGACGTTTGGCCGGCCTGGTTATGAACCAGTTGTCTTCATTGATAAGCCAGTGACTCTCAGTGAAAGAGCTGCATATTACACTATTGCCGAGTGCGTGGTGGTCACAGCTGTGAGGGATGGGATGAATCTCACCCCATATGAGTACATTGTGTGCAGGCAGGGAGTCTCTGGATCAGAGTCTTCTTCAGAATCAAGTGCGCCAAAGAAGAGCATGCTAGTCGTATCAGAATTCATTGGATGTTCTCCTTCACTCAGCGGTGCAATTCGTGTCAATCCGTGGAACATTGAAGCAACTGCAGAGGCAATGCATGAGGCAATTCAAATGAATGAAGCTGAGAAACAGTTGCGCCATGAGAAGCATTATAGGTATGTTAGTACTCATGATGTGGCATACTGGGCTCGAAGCTTCTTTCAAGATATGGAAAGGACTTGCAAAGATCATTTTAAAAGACGTTGTTGGGGAATTGGCTTGAGCTTTGGTTTCAGAGTTGTAGCTTTGGATCCTAATTTTAGAAAGTTGTCAATCGATGCCATTGTTTCTGCCTATCTAAGGTCCAAAAGTAGGGCTATTCTGTTTGATTATGATGGAACTGTCATGCCCCAAACGTCTATCAACAAGGCTCCAAGTCAAGCAGTGATCTCAATCATTAATACTCTTTGCAATGATGCCAGGAATACTGTATTTGTCGTTAGTGGAAGAGGAAGGGATAGTTTAGGCAAGTGGTTCTCTCCATGCAAGAAACTTGGAATTGCTGCTGAACATGGTTACTTCATGAGGTATGGTAATCTTTTATTATTATTATTATTATTATTATTATTATTTATCTTTCGCCAGTTGGTACTAAATTCTAAATCATTTGTCTATCAGGTGGTCTGCTGATGAGGAGTGGCAAAACTGTGGGCAGAGTGTTGATTTTGGGTGGATACAAATAGCTGAGCCTGTTATGAAACTATATACAGAGTCCACTGATGGTTCTTACATTGAAATCAAAGAAAGTGCCTTGGTCTGGCACCATCGAGATGCAGACCCCGGTTTTGGATCTAGCCAGGCCAAGGAGTTGTTGGATCATCTAGAAAGCGTGCTAGCTAATGAACCTGCTGCTGTAAAAAGTGGTCAGTTCATTGTAGAAGTAAAGCCACAGGTATATATTCAGCTTCGAATCTAAGTTACAGACATTCTACATAGATGGACTCTTCTAACTTGGCACCGACACAGATACACACAGTCATTTCTGCCCTTTTCTTTTCAACTATTAATGTTGTTGCAGGAACAAGCTTCCTTACCATCCGCACTAAATGTCTAAATTATCTATTTTTAGTTATTACAGTGTACTTATGATATCATGATGCCAGTGTGAGAAGACTAGAATATTGGAGGGTTGGCTATTCTTTCATTAGTTGCAATTGATGGTTTTAGAAGCAACGGCGTCAGTTTTACTTGTGCTAAATTGTGTCACATTTATCATACTTGCTACTATCTTGCGATTAGAATACGTGATGACTTTATAGTAAAGGCATGCTGTATGAACCAAATTTTTACTGTGGCTTACAGGGTGTCAGCAAAGGTGTGGTGGCAGAAAAGATCTTCACAACAATGGCAGAGAGTGGGAGGCATGCCGATTTTGTACTTTGCATTGGTGATGACAGATCTGATGAGGACATGTTTGAGATCATTGGCAATGCGACCTCAAGTGGAGTCCTCTCATCTAATGCATCTGTTTTTGCTTGCACTGTTGGACAGAAGCCAAGCAAAGCTAAGTACTATTTGGATGACGCAGCTGAGGTTGTAACCATGCTTGAAGCGCTTGCTGAAGCTTCCGCTCCACCCTCCTTCGAAGTTGGAGCATCCGATTCCCCATGAATTTTCCTTAGCCATTAAATCAAATTTGGCTTTAAGCTTAAGGCGGTTTGGAGGGATGCCATATTGGCCTGTAATGAAGGTGCGATTATTCTCTACTCTTTATTCGGAAGTAGCTCATTGGACGGCACATTGTGTTTGATTATTTTGATGGCCAATTGTTAAAACATCAGCAGCTTGGATTTTTGTGCCGTAGTCAATGAAGCTCAGTGATGAGGCGAGTGGGAGAAAGTTATGTTGTGTCAACCTCATATTAGTAGAGACTGGTCGGAGAAAAAGAAAAAAGAAACAGATCTCGCATAAAGGGTTCAATGTTTCATTGAGGTTAACCTAGAAGGTGAACAAAAATACCCAAATAATTGATGATCACATACATGTAAATGTCCCAAGCTTGTCTAGGCAAATTGTTGCTTAAATCATGTAGGTGACACTCCTTTCCAGCCATATTGAAGCCCGATAAGTGACTTTGATCGTCTGGACATCTCTTCAGATTTCGACTGTTTCATTTTTTTTTTTTTTTTGGTTCCTGTTAAATCTGATAATTCCTTTGCTTTATAAACCTGTAAATTCTATAGGAATCTCTGTTTAGTCATTTACAATGCATCTATCTGTTCTTGTAATCAACTATTATTTTTGTGTAATCTCATCACCGTTCTGAGACATACATTAGTAGCTATCAAATGCATGGCATGATGATGACTGGTTTCAGTCAGACATAATGATATATAGATATCCAAGATGATCAAACTATTATTGTTTCCATAGAAAATGGCTTTATGCATTTGCTTGGATAAGCCATTGGAGGCATGCTTGAATTTGATGATGAGGCCATCCAATTGACCCACCTAGCCTAAGGGCCTTACCTAGTGGTTCTACCATTATTGTTCTTATTTTTATTTATCCGCATGCCATATAATGTGAGTAACTCAAATTTACAAAGAGGGAGCTTACCGAAAAGTTTATTAATCTCTGCTCTGCACATGAAGACGAAAGCATCCGGTACACACATACCGTAAAAGCCACGAATTAACTTGTGAAGATAAACGTTTTCTTCATTCCACATCTGATCACTGTCTAATACTGATCTAATACGATGCATTATACAATCGCATTATACCCAGAAAAGAGTAAAAGGGTAAAGAACCCTAAAAAATATTAAGAAAAAATTATTTACCGAGTACATGACTTTTGCAGAGATAGTTTACCGGATAATCTACCTGAATTTTACAAAATGTATGACTCCTCCATGTTTGCTTAACGCTGTTGGCCAGGAGTTAAATAGTCAATTTATCAAAGTTACGTAAATTTCAGATGACATTGGAGGAGTGACGCATTTCATAGAATTCTGGTGGATTGTTGCAAATAAAAAAATATGTGCATTTCTAGCAAAATCTGAAAGTTCAGGTGATTCGGTGGATAATTTTCCAAAAATGGAAAACAAAAAATTAACGACTTGCTGGGTCAATCTCGATCACATTCACTGGCGACAAATAAACCTGACTCTGTATCAGACTTTTACCGATCTTGAACCCAGGCACCACCGTAAAATTAACACGAACATCAACAGTAGAATCGACAATTTCGCAAGAAAATGCTGACTCATCATTCACATTCTCCATGTAAACTTCCGAAAATCTGCAATTTCTCGGCACCTGAAAGATAGAAACTGGTTGATCAAGTGAGAATGCCAAGCGATGCAGAAGCCAAACCCGTCTCGCCATCTCAGCAAAAGACGCGAAGAAAGCAGAATCTGGGCAATCTCCGGCGTTAATGAGCTTTCTCTGGTTCAAGTTGCTAAAAAGTGAACACTCCATTTTTGCATGTACAAGGTGAAGGTACTTGGAACGCATGAATTTGGCAAAAGAAGAGCTTGGTTTCTGAGCAAGAAATTGCCTTACGTTTACTAATTGCAGCTTCTTGAACTCGTTCAAGTATTGGTCCCGAGAGTGCTTGTGAAAACACTGAGACTCATTTGGTGGCGAAAAATTCGGAAAGTTGAAACCTTCAAGCATTGTTTTGCAGACAAATGATTGGAAAACGAAGTATCTATGGCTTGGTTTTGTAAAAATTGCTTCTGGTTCGATAACTTTAGCTGCTAAATCAAGATCCCAGTTTGCTGACTCCATTTCACGAACCAGCAACTTAACAAAACTTGTCATAGATCTTAAAGAGAAATGAAGAAACTGAACAAAATGGCTTGTGCTAAGAGCTGAAAGCTGAACATTTTCCAAAATTGAAATAGGCCCACTTGCGTTTAGCTTCTTTTCAAGACTCTTGTTAAACGCAATGGAATCATCAAGCTGTCTCTTGAGAGAACGAGCTTCAGATTCTTTCATCTCAGCTTCACCTTCCAATTTCTTTATAGTGATTTCGTAAGTCTTCATCAAACTCTGCTGCTCTTGAATCTCTGCCAACATTATAGTCACTTGAGGTGAAAGATCAAGCTCTTTCTTTAGGAAGCTTCTTTTCAGTTCAGATATAGCTTTCAACTCGTCAACCACAGCTTGGTCTGCAAGGTGAATGGCCTCACTATTGTATGGATTCTGAGCCATTTGTAGCTCCGCGTAAGCAGCTTTGATTGAAGTAACCCCAGCAAAAAGCTTTGCCACCAAAGCCTCCATCACTGCTCTTTGCCTCGCTCTTGGATCCCCGTGAGTTTTACTTCCCTTGATGGAAAACAAATCATCATCATCTTGATCAAACTTGTTTTGTGAAGTGAGCATGCAAATTCCCATCCCATTATTCGAACCAATCTTTGTTGCAGTCCTCAAATTGATTACCTTCTGAAATGTCTTGGCAAGCTTGCTCTTGTTGCTCATTGCTGATTTGGGTTTCATTGTTTCCATTTGCCGATGATCAACCCAAAAAGGAAAAAAAAATCACAAACTATTGTGAATCAGCTCAACCGAAGAGATTGTGACTCACTGAGTGAAATCAACAAAAGAAACTAAAAGAGAAAACTTAGCACAAGGGTTGTCACAAAAAGTGACTATGGTGTTTGTGAGACAAGAAAGGCAAAGCAAAGCAAATCAACTTTGACTATCAGATTGGAGCCGAAGATGGAGGTGGGGATAAATAGTTAATAAATTTTTTTTTTAATTTAAAATAATACAATAAAAACTGGAAAATAACACTTGGATCCCTGATTTTACCTATTATCACAAAAAAGATGTATAATTTGTAACATAAAATTCTTCAGTTTATATATTTCGTACTAAAAGTTCGTTTATTAATAAAATCAACGGTTTTATTGTATCAATTTTGAAATTTTGAAATCTAAGTAAATACTTGGATTCGTTAATATCGTACATATGTAACATTGAGATTGTTGATTTTATTAACAATTTTTCAAACAAAAATCGGAATACCAAAGATCATCACTCACCCAAGAGGGACTCAAGTTAAAATCATATCAAAATTATGTCCTAAAATGTGAATTTTATAAAACAATGTACTTTTATGTATTATTCAATTGGGAAAAAGAAAAAGGGTGGGAATTAAAGCGCGGGAAGAAAGAAAAAAAGAGGAGTGAACAGGGGCAGTTAGGTGACTGAGGAATGAGGCTAAGTACAGTATAAATTAATCCTTGTGATTTTATTGGGGATTTCTTTCTTTTCAATAAGGAATAATGATTTAAAAATCTACATTACTGCAACTGCAATTCAGAGGTGCGTGATCATGATGACGACACGTGGGCCATGCTGGTATTGGGCGATTGATGAATTGAGTTGATGTTGTCTGGACCCCACGTTCCAAAACTAGCCATTGACATGCCAGAAACATGGAGCTGCTTGAATGTTTGACTACGCGATACAAGGGTCCATGACGCATCATGGTCTGTAGCATTCATTGGCAATATGTTATGCGTATGAAGAATAATTTATTGGGATTCGCGCTTCACAAACAACAATTAACAGAAAACACAAAAGAAAAATTAATAAGCTCTGAGTCGGTGTCTAATCTGGCGGTCATGTAAAGCAACATGACAGGCGGTTGGACCCGGGCAGAAAATGGGGTTGATTGGAGGCCTTGGTGTTCGTGGGACCACGGCTCAGATAACCTAACTGACTGTCACATCAACTCCTCACTGCCATCTTCTTTATCTAATTTGGCATATTCTCTCCTTTACAAATAATACATTTTGAACTATAAAATTTTATTAATGCCTCCTTTGATTCTTTTCTAGTGCAACTTTAGAGAAATTGTTGTACAAATTTATAATTAACATGCTTAGGAGCACAATTAAATTCATCTTCTGAAATTAAAAAAAATATTTACAAAATAACTTTTCTCAATAAGTAATTAGACAAATATTATCATCCTTTCATTTTAGTAACTTCTTATTATTGTAGAAGTTATACCGTCATATTATGTGATTCACGTGTTGTTCATACCCAAATAAGATTAGTTCATACCCAATTAAGAGTAGTTCATTGTTTAGTAATTTAGTATTTTGAAAGAAATGGGTATATGGAAATTGAATTTTCGATCACGCCCAACAAAATTTTGTGCTTTGTTACTGACAAAAAAATATTCAATTTTCAAACGTTCGGCAGATGTGTGACCCCATGAGGCTCAACTCACCGCATTACTTGACTCCATTAAAAAAAAAAAAAGAGGTTAATTTTTATTGGAAAAAAAAAATCAATGCTGACTGCTTTACTAAACTCCAAAAGATAAGGAATGAAGAAAATTTAAGAAAAAGACATGCACGGCCGAAAGAAGATGGAGACTAAAAACAATCTTTGATTCTCGTGTTGCAGGATATGAGCATTAATTTAGTTAAGAGGCGAAAACTTAACAATGAATTCAATATTAATTATCATAACTTCAATTTATAAGATTTTTCAATTAAATCCGTGGGGGCAGGAGCTTAAAATATTTTCAACTCTTATTGAGCATTTTAATTAAATTTATGGGGACAAGGACTTAAATACTAAATGAAATTTGGAGGATTTTTTGTTTAAAAAAAAAAAAAAAAGGCGGAGGCAGTTGCCCCCCACTTCCTTACTATGTACTAACGTCGATTATAAAAAATAATATGGGAATAAGATGAATTATAAAATTAGTTTATATCTGTTATGAAATTAATTTCCAGTTTGAAATGAAACTTCGTTTAAGAAAAATAAATGAAAAGAACACTCAAAGACTTGTGAGATAAGAAATAATTAATATCAATCATACTCCCACATTCATCTTTGTCATAATTGATATTAGAAATGTGGAATGATTGTGTAAGAGGCGTGTGCAATACCATACATGTATACATTGGGTTGCTTGAGAGATTAATTTATATGATCCAAGCTTGGGACAATTAATAAAATTTTAGTGGACCAACTTGTTTCTGGACATGTGGGAAACAAATTATTTCACTTAATCATGGTTTTTATTTAGTTTAAAGTACCTCCAACAAGCTCAATAAATGTTTAACCTAATCCGAAATATCATGGTGACTTCAACATGTGTTTAAAGGGTGTCAATGGCTAGGGTTTATTTGTGGGGGGGGAAAAAGGTGGTACATCATTAGCAGATAGAGCTGGCAAAATTTGACACGACCCGATTACCCGACACGAACACGACATAAATAAATGGGTATGGGTCGTCAAATTTAACACGATTATTAAATGGGTCGGGTCCTGGTCAACACGATTTTTTTCCGTGTCGGGTTTGAGTTAAAATTCTTGACCCATTTACCCGATCAATGACCCGATTATATTTTCTATTTTAAAATAATTTACATATTCTTATAATTAAAACTCAAATATTAGAGATGATTTTCTTTTTTTTTATTCTTTAAAAGGGTGAATATAAACACAATGTTTTATTTATAAAATTTTACATACATTTAGAGCTTCAATAGTGTAAATGTGTAAAAATTGATAGACATGTATATTTTATAATATTGATATATAATATTATATATATATATATATAATTAAAACCTCAATAGTGTACATGTGTAATATATTGGTAGATATGTATATTTTATAATATCGATAAATTATGTATGTATGTATGTATGTATGTATGTATGTACATACGTATGTATGATAGTGTGTAAATATTTGATGTAACTTTTGTTTAATATATAGATATTAAACGGGTTATTGGGTAACCCGATTATTTTTCCGTGTCGGGTTTGGGTCTCAATATTTTAACACGATTATTAAATGGGTCGGGTTTGGGTCGACCTAAATTTGACACGACACGAAGCTGACACGACACGAACACAACCCGATGACCCATTTTGCCAGCTCTATTAGCAGACAGTGAGACACAAAGACAAGCTTGTAGCATAAACGGTAATTTAAAGGAGGGGCCAAACCGAGCCTAAAAAGCGAGTTAATTATTGAAAATCAAGAGAAGTGACCCGCAAGCCAATCAATTTGTAGAAAATATTGAAACTATTTTGGTTGTGTACCATCATGATGAAAAATTTGTTTTGAAGTTAGGATAACTTTTGTTAATTAATATATATATTTAATACAAATTCAAATTTTAAGCATTTTGCAAGCAAAGCATGTAGAGATTAGTTCATGTTATAATTACACTTATAGTACTTGATTTTTTTGACCACTCCCACAACTATAGGGTTGGATAATTAATGTGTTTGTTGTCTTAAATTTTATTTGGTATTAAAATTGAGCAGTTGTAAGCTACATCGTTAAAGTAATAAGTAATAAGGAAATACTACCTACGGTGGCTTGTAAGCTATATTGATTTGATTAACTACTTTTATGATAAAAACTTATAATATCTTTATTATTTCTGTCAAAATTATCATTTATAAATCATATTTACTACATAATATTAATATTTATTTTATAATTACAATTTTTTTTCACGGCAACTACAACTTAAAAATTACAGCACCTCAATACCAAATAGAATCTTATTAGGCACTTGATCACATATTATTTGAGATAACAGGCACACTTATAAGAACATATTAATATTTCACTACAAGATATCTCAAAATTAAGCTATATTTATTTATTTTAAAAAATAAAATTATTTAAAAATCACTTAGTTAAACCTTGAGGGCAACCAAATTGTATTTATTAATTTAGGTAAGCGTTGAAATCATCGTTCATATAAAAAAGTTTCCTACCTCTTTTCTTTAGGCACGCAACATAAATATTACTGGTCAATTGTCATTTTTCATAGAGATTTTGCCTTAAATGAATTCCCAATTACGATTATAAACATAATAAGATTTTTCAAATCAATCTCCTTCTTAATGACAATAATTTTTTTTAATGATAATAATAAGATTAAGTAAACAAAAATGGAAAAGCAAATGGATACTCGCAGATCACGACGCGCAACAAAGTTGTTGTGTTGCAAAGAAAATGAAGACATATTCAAAGTAGCTTTTTTATTGTATAAATTTGGGATAAAATTAAATGAACTTCTAAACCACACAATAATTATTTATCAAACATCTTAATGTTGTTTTCAACCACAACACTAAATATGGTCAAAGCATATACACATCCAAATGAAGAAGTCGAATCAAGTTTAAATCAATATAAACATTTGGTATGCAGAAATGATTTTGGCTTGGAAATGAATGAGAAGCAAAGCTAGTCACGTTATGATTCGCATTATTATCATCATCATCATCATCATCATCATCATCATTATTGTCACCTGATATACAGTACTTGTCCTTGCCCTGATGGGAGAAGAACTGGAGAAATGTAAATCGCTCGATTGCACATATTTTCTTATTTCATACGGCAATTTAAATGGAAGTGAAGCAATCTACAACACACCAACTCTTCTCATTCTCCATCCACGATGTGAAAGATTAATCTAAGACGAATATTGGGAAAAAGAGTCAAACCCTCTCTCCTGTTTGACTAAACTAATTGAAAATTTCCTTGATATTTTAAAATTGATGTAAATCTCCAGAGTGTTAATTTTACTATTTTATGCTTGATGGTTATTTGATATTAATAATATGAATACATTTAATTATTTAATTAATTGAATAATTTTTAATCATAATTAATTAAAAATTAAATAAAAATTGTGGGAAAACAAAGGAATTGTCATAATTTTTTAATTGATTCTAAAATTTTCTAGAATACACACACACACACACACACACACATACATACATACATACATACATACTTTTTTTTAGAATAAAAAGATAGAAATAAATATTTATGCGTCATTTTCTAGTAAGGACATCCTCAATTTGTTAAAGCGATGATGCATACTAAAATATAAAAAAATACAGATTTCAATACATTGGAAATTCTGTTTTTTTTTTCTTCTATTAGTGTATTGATCTTAAGAATAAGAATACCTTTAATTTAATTCTAATTAATTGAAAAACTAAATCTAAAATTATTATAAGAAGTAAGAGAATTCTCATAACTTTCTAATTTTCTAATTAATTTTGGAAAAAAATTTCAAAATTAATTGCAAAACTAAATGTAAAATAAATAAATATTATTTTTTAAAATCGGTATTTTTTTTTTGTTTGTAAGTAACATCTCAACTTTATTAAAATGAGGATATCCTCATTACATAATATTAAAACATTAGAGAGATTTCAATTATTTTAGTCAAACACGAGTAGGGCTTTGTTATTTTTCTTTTTTTTGTTTCTGCTAACATATGTACGTCAACTTGTACACTTAATATTCTTAGTAATTTAACGTTGAATTTTAGTAATTCACTACAAGCCCGTGTTTTGTGAACTAAAGATACCCATTTTAGAGCTTTGCATCTCAAAATTAATTGTTACAGAAGGAAGGAAAATATAGGCATTCATAATGTGCAAGAAGAGTGTGACATAGTCACTACTTTTTTCTTTTTTTTCCCCACAAAGTTTCAAGCTCCTCATGAGGTGTTAATAGTGTACAATAAAATTTATCATCAAGAATCAGAGAGCCGGAGCCCAAATTTTTGAAAACAAAAGCACCTTCAGGCGGTCCCAGATGGATGGTCCATTTGCAAAGAATAATACAAAACTTGCCCAAAAAGCTGAATGTGATTTGCAAAGGACCACTTTAAATTTAAGAGGATTTTTTATGTGCAATAATTTTTCGGGTAATTTTTAAAAATCTCCCCTGAGGTTTGGGCTTGTTGCAAGTAGATAGTGAGAATTAATTTATTTGTAAAAAACTCTCTACTATCAGTTAGTTTTAATATTGACCGTTAGTTGACTGTGCAAAGACAATATTACTCTTAACAATAGTTTGTAGACGGAAATAACTAAAAAAAACCAAAATTGTTGGCTATTTCCTCTTTAAATTATTGATATTTTCTTAAAGTTCCTACAAAAAAGATAAAATTAAAAACTTAAAAAATCCTCTTTAAATTATTGATATTTCCTTAAAGTTCCTACAAGAAAGATAAAATTAAAAACTTGAAAATGAAATAGTCATAATCTTTACCTATGATATTATAAATTTTTAGAATTGACAAGGATAAAATTGTCAAAAAATAGGGTTTGTACTTTTCGCGCCAATAATTTTAATTTTTTTTTTAGTTATGTCAGTCTACAAACTATTGTTAAAGGCAATATTGTCTTTGAACAGTCAACTAACGGTCAATGTTAAAATTAACTGACGGTAAAATTTTTTTATAAATAAATAGATTCTCGCCATCTACTTGCAACAAGCCCAAACTTCAGGGGAGGTTTTTAAAAATTACTCATAATTTTTCGTACCACAAAGCAAATATTTCAGGCGCCTTGTAGTTGGGGTCGGCTCATTCTCACATAGATATGGAAATCTAGCGGCTGCTCATAAAGCTGCAGGTTCACAGTTCACACTGGTAAAGTGAAGCTAAAACAGTCAGAAGAATGAGATTTTTGTACTGTTAATTACAATTTAAACTAGGCAAGCAGGGAAAGTTGTGAATTGGTTTGGATTCTTTTAACTGCTTCCCAAATTGATCTCAAAGAGGAGAAATTTTAAAATGTATTACAATAAATTGATGCGTATATGATATATATAATTAAATTTAAAATACTCACCACCTGTATTTTGGAATTTCAAAGGTATTTATTAAAGTCAATCTTTTCAGCTCATTCTAAAGAATAAAGCCAAAATTTTTACGAAGTTGTAACCGATTAAATTAGACCAAATTAGATTTTGAAGCGGCCAATCACAAGATGCCGCATCATTGCTAAATCTACTAACGACTAAATGAAGGCCAATGGACGAAATATTACTTTTTCTTTCATAGAAATTAAGCGGCCAATCACAAGATGCCGCATCATTGCTACATCTTCGTACGACTAAATCAAGGCCCACGGATGAAATATTACCATCCGCCTATCACGACACGTCCTGTATTTTCAAATCATCACTACGAAAACGATATCGAGAGCGGAACTCATCCAGCTTCTTATTCTCTGAGAAGGCAATTTAGGTCTCATCTTTATTGCACAACTAAAATTCTGCCATAATGGGGTAAATGAGGAGTATCAATCACATTGTGTATGGACTAAAAGATGCGAAATGACAAGACACTCGCACTGCGTTGCAATGGCTGCACGCGAATGTCACTGATAGCATAAGCAATTCACTAAAACAAGAACATATATTTTCAACAGAAATTCTTTCTATCTTCCTTGGCGTGTTGAACGTACAGAAACTTTCAAAAGAAAAAAGAAATGCGGCTAAGCATTGGCCAAACTACAGACTGATCTGAATCTCTATTCATAGGTGTTAACAAGGTATGGCCTATGTTAAGTCTTTGAATTCTGCAACAATATTGCACAATACTACTCACCAACTAATCTGAAACTCAAGATCATTGGTTTATTAAAAGCCAAAGAAGCCAAGTTCACTAGCTCTCTCCTTCTCAAACGTCTCAAAGTACTGATATATGATCGTAACTGCGAGCAATATCCCAGTTCCTGACCCAATTGCTCCCATGAAATCAGCCAGGACTGTTAATGCACCAATGCACACTCCGCCAAAGGCAGCAGCAGTTGGTATGTATCGGTTCAGTTCCTTTTGAAGATTTGAGTCTCTATGTCCAGGCATCACCATTTGTTGCTCCTGCAGAAACATCAAAGTCAAACAATATCCAAATAAACAAAATTATGCATTACCTTTATCAATTACTTGAAAAGAATTCATGATTTGCTCTAGGGTCAAATACCATAATGTATGAAAATTTAAAGACCATGCAGCTGAAGAAATTCAAAACATGTGTTCATCCATCAATAAATCTCCATATTCAGAATCTTTTGTCCTGTACGATTTTATGCACAGTTACCAATAGAAAAAGTTTCCATCCACAAGCATTTAACCATGATGAAGTGCTCGGATCCCAGTAAACAGTGACCAAAAGTAACAAAGAAGAGAAGACCAATATACCTTAAGCTGCTTGGCCACATCCCGGGCAGAAGACCCTGAAACTTCAATCCAAGTTTTCGAGAAAAGAGCACAAGCAGTAAGCATAAAAACCAGGTAGAACAGAGCATGGAAAGGATTGGCTGCCATATCAGCCAAGCTGTAATAAAGATGAAGAAAAATAAGTACCAAAGACTTGATGCATGATGAACAAAAAGCATAAATACTTGTTGCATGATGGACAAAAAATATACACCAACTCCTGCAATAACACATACATGAAAGCTACATGAACAACCAAAAATAGAGTACGGAATGAAACAAGGATGTTGTGTCACCTTGCTGGTGCAGTGACATAATAAGCTAGGCCACCAACTGGAATAGAGTGGCCAGAATATTCAGATTCCTTCCACTTCCCTAACAGATTAACAAAGAAATTGCCACTGTACTTCCTGTAGAGCAACTGTACAGAAAAAAAAATGGTGGTTATCCACACTGGCAAAATTACAGATAACTAGAAACATCAATTCTTACCCCGATCTAAAGAAACTCATGTACCTGAGAGATGAAATACAGATTTGAGACAAGTGCAGATTGGAGAATGATAGGCATGTTGGATGTGTAGAATAGCTTAATTGGATAAGCACCCTGTTGCCCACGGGCATTCTTCGATCTCACGGGCAACACCACTTTGAAACCTTGAAAGTAGACAACAATAAGGAATACGAGGACTGTAGCAAGCAAATTAGTAATATTGGGAAGGTTTTGCCGATAGAAAGCCTCTCGAAGAGCCCCAACTTTGTTTTGCTTGGTTATCAGCAGATGAAACAGAGCAATAACAGCACCCTCGAATTCAGCTCCCCGGCCACTGTTTATGGTTGTGGGGCTAAAAGCTTTCCAAATAATGCTTTCACTGCATAGTCAATCCCCAAAAAAATAAAATAAATAAATAAATAAATATTTCCTAAGTCATAAACAATATCATAAGGGAGAATCCAACAAAATAAAATGTGTAGCCTACCAGATGTTAGTGGCTATGAAAAGGGAGATCCCAGAGCCCAAACCATATCCCTTCTGCAGAAGTTCATCCAGGCATATCACAATGATTCCAGCAAAGCAAAGTTGGAGGATTATGAGAATAGCATTCCCAGCACCAAGCTGGCTAACACTTCCATACATCCCCGACATCACGTAGGCAACAGCCTCACCGATAGCAATCAGGATACCCAACAGCTTCTGTGCCCCATTTCTGCAAGAAAAGTGGAAGAATTATAAGAAAAATATACACATAAGTAATGGAACATAGAGAGTGAGTAAATATATACACAAAGCTCATGCCGCAAAAAGTCATTCATGAATCTTTCAAAAGTGCTCAACTAAAATACTTACAAGAGTGCACGATCCTCACGAACATTGTTATCCACCTCAATAATCTTGGAACCAGCCAAGAGTTGCATCACAAGTCCAGAAGTCACAATGGGGGTAATCCCAAGTTCCATCACAGTTCCCCGGTTTGATGCAAGAATAACACGCATCCAATAAAAGGGATCAGCACCGGTGGTGGAATGGATGCCATAAAGTGGAAGCTGACTGCATACCAGAAAGATGAAAAGCGAAATGACAGTGTAGATCACCTTCTCTCGGAAGGGAATTTTCCTGTCAGCTGACTGAACCTCCGGCAAAAATGGAAGAAACGGTCTCACCAAATGCAGCACTCTAAATCCTCCTCCCATTTTCAAAAATCTTCACACCAACAATATTGTTAGGCAAGTAAATAATACAAATCAACGCCACATCCTCAGATAAAATTACTATTATTTAACACCTTTGAACAAACAACAAATAAATTGATCCCATGAAAGCTAATCAATTTAACCGCCAATCTCGTTCTAACTAGCAGCAATCACTTACTAATTAATTATCGATTGAATCATTCGCAAACAATAGCAGCGAATTTTCAAAACAACGCCGTTTTCAGAGATTCTAAGATATATAACCAGTAACACACATACGACGGGATCTAAAATCGAAAGTTAAACAAGTAATGGGAATGAAAATCAGAGACTTACGAGCAGATCTGAATAGATCGACAAGCTTTGATTTTGAGCAGAGGCTCGGAATCAGTGGCAACACCAACTCCAACGATGCAAGATGGAGGATAGAGGGTTGAACGTTGAAATATTATAAAACCCTTGTTTTGAAGCAGTCTCACGATCTTAACGCTTTTAAATAGGATTTTGCTTTATATTTGGCTCATATTTTTGCTAGGTGTCGTGCTTCTGCACGAAAATCGTTGCCACAACCCGATCTCCCAATGATCTGCAGCCACGTGTCTGAATTGTTGGGCTAATAATCCTCCACTTTCACCACACCCATGCGATGCGAGTTCGTTGATTATTGCGTGGATTGTTTCGAAAAAGGCCAGAGAGTGATGCTAAAGCCTAAAAGCAACAACTACCAAGACGTACTACCCTTGAATGGCACGGAAATAGGATAATTGTACTTGTTGAATGCTAAAGCCAAACGAATAACTGTCGTTTCGACGCAATCGACATTTTAATGTTATCTTCTTTATTTTTTAGAATTCAGCAACTTTGATTATATCTTAGTTTTTTTTCTTTTTATTTTTTCCCCTCTCATTTTCACAGGTAACACAGTATACGAATTATACTAAAAAGTAAGTAAAGAAACTAAGATATGCTCCGAGTGGTGAAATTACGAAGAATATTGCAGGTAACGTTATCTGCCCACGTGCCTAGCAATGACTATAATCTGTTCCGTTTTGAACTGAAAAGCGTCCCCCTCCATTGTGAGGGACGCAGGGAAACGAACTTGCACGTGGACATAGACGAGGAAACGGA
>NW_006262688.1:34473644-34652514 GCF_000493195.1 Citrus x clementina
AAACTAAAAAAAAGAAAATAGGGAAAAAAAGAGAAATTGAGTAATAAAAATTAAAGAAAGGACAGTATTTTGTTTTTAATAAAATAAAAAGAAAAAAAACTAAGATATAATCAAAGGTGCTGAATTCTAAAAAATAAAGAAGATAACATTAAAATGTCGATTGCGTCGAAACGACAGTTATTCGTTTGGCCCAAATAATCATCATCAGCTCAAACCACAGTATAAGACTTGAGATTTTCCACTGTTGAGTAGTACTTGGCCCCAAGAGAGGCAATCAAAAGTTAATAATCATACAACTATTTGCCTACACAATCTAAGGAAGGAAGCAGTTGTTGAAGAAACGACGCACATTGCAGGAAGCTAAATCTAAAACCAATACCAGCAATGGGTAGAATCTAATTCTGTATCTAAACTGAAGTGCTTCCGCCAAAATTGTCAAGGTTCCAAGTAAAACAAACTTTTACTTGCACATAAAAAAGCATTCAAAAATAGCGAATCAAGCTTTCTGTATTGCAAACACTTGCACTTTGATTGTTTGTCACTATAAGTCCAACTATGATGTTAGCCAGATCAATTTGTTGCCCTCCAAATAGCTTTTTTACAAGTGAGAAGTAATGGGATGGCAAAAGAAAATTTGGAACTGTCACCTCTTGTAAACATGTGTATTTCATCTAAACAAAAGAGCGAGAACTATCAATCATGTCTATTCTTCCCTCAAACAACTATTGTTCACCAGTAGCCTCAACAAATTGAAATTTTCGACACATCCCAACTTGGCTCAGGCTGGAAGCTGAAGTTTCGCATTGTTTTTCCAGCTGACAAAACAAAAGCAAAGTAGGAAATCCCGTTATATGCAATTTAAGTGCACACAACACCCCCCCACCCCCCCCAAAAAAAAAAAAAATGTAGAGGCAAGAGTGCCAGTATGGCCAGGTATCCTTACCTGATGAAGTAGTAATAGAAGAAATCTGCATAAAGAGCTGTCTGGACAATGCCAGAGACGCAAGCTGAAAAACAACAATAGCAAGATGGAAATCAGAATATTATATATACATAATACATATAGAACACTTTTCCAATCGGGGATCCCTAATTTTAATATGGTAGAATCACGCTAACAGACAGAAAAACACACTCCAATGCAGCATTAGTTACACAACAATTTTCTTTTCTCTTTGATTCATGATAAATTTTACCAATCCATCGACTAAAATGTGGTTCCGTGATATAGCGGTAGATCCAGTTGAGAATGTAGAAGGCACGATATGCTCTGCAGTTTAACATAAATGAAATGTAAGTACAAAGCAAAGTCCAAATTTCAGAGATGAAACATATACAGTAAGAAGATAGGTTGTATGTCCAGATTCATGCATTCATCTCACGGTATGCACGGACAGACTGTTCTTTTCAAAGGAAAAGCAAATGGGACATTAATGGTACAGTTGATCTCAAAGAATATTTATACAGTTGAACAAGGTGTCTACCTCCATGAAAACTATGCTAGAAGCTAAACAAATGCAATAAAGAAGTCACATAACAATAGATGAGCAAGGCAGGAATTTTCCACATACCAAAGTAAAATCTTGAAGATTTTGAAAAATATATAATCCAAATCTCTGTCTTCTGAAAATATCTTATTAACTTAGCACTAAAAACCCTACCCTCATGCTGTAAGCAAGCTGGGTTTTTTACTACAATTCACACAACTTAGTTCTCGTAACATTATTGAACAGTGCACCTCAACAATTAGTAATGTATGGAATGCACCAGTAGAGGCAATATTTATAACCTAATTAATTTGCATATCTGGAGTGGAATATTTCTATTCACCATGCTCAGATAGGATGAATCTGAATTTCCTTTAAACAATAGAAGATGTCCTCCCAGTGGAGAAAGAGCCTTCTCAATGCAAAGCTTCTACATGTATAAATACACACATACATACCCAAGAAAGAACACATATTGCCCGGTTAAATTGTCAACATTTCCGCTTCGCTGTAATAAGACTAACTGGGGAAGAATCGCAACCGCCTCCAAGTATATAGAAAATGCCCAGAAGATCTGCATTAAGCTTGCATCAAAATTAGTCACAAATCATTTAAGATTAGAAATGCACGGAAACAAAAATAACGTGAACAAGGAAATACTGATACTCGGTAACCAAGAACTAACCAAAACAGTGAACAATTTTCCTCTCAAATAACTAGGACTAATAAAATAGAAATAAACCATAATCAAAGATATTCACTGATGTATAGTTGTTGTATGGTCATGATCGATGAATATCTGGTGTGCTTTATGCAATATTTTCTATTTCTGTTCTGCATTCTCCAAAAACACTAGTTGTGCCTACATTTTTCTGTTTAACGTGCATATGATTTATGAAATAATTACTTAAACAGATAACATAGACAACATAAATGTTCCCAAAAATTTCTCACTTGTTTCCATCTATAACAGGGAATAACTAACAATGACTGCTTTCAAAAAAAATCTCTCAAACAAAACAGGACTAACAACAGTCCAAAGGTTCTGATTGGTAATAGTTTTCACCAGTGAAATGGAAATTGAGCAAGTCACATCAAACACAGATGTGATAAGCAGCCTTCTCACCACAATCTCAAAAGAGGTCCAAGCAGGTACAGGACTTCCAAGTACAAGATTTGGAATTTACTTAACCATACCAGCAAAGCACAATAGATTAAATGCAAATATTTATAAGCTTAGTCAGAAAAGCCTATATTTCTCATCAATGCCAATACAATCAAGCAAAATTTAACAATAAATCACCTCTTGAAATGTGAACTTCTCATTCAAAATCAGAGACAGCAAAAAGCATGCCGCAATGAGGAAGTAATGGCGAAATGTGTCAAGCTCTTTGTCGTAAGTACGACGAACAGCTCGGTGCATCCTCATGCACCAAACAATCGCAAGAGAACTAGCAATGAATACTAGCTTCATCACAGTGTTGTAAACAGAGATAAAGTCTGTGAAGAGATCCAAGTACCGCGTCAAAAAGACCAGTGCGTAGAGCTCTTGAGTTTTCAACGAAATCCCTAAATCGAACAAAGGAAAATAGATACAGAACAAATTCAGCTAATTTTTTGAGACTATGCTTACTTTCTCAAAAACCTAGCAACAGTGAACCTAAGTTTTTATTTTAGCAAATGAAGGAAAAACAATGAAATAATCAATTCTAAAAACAGAAATGAGAAACAAATTTTCAGTTTCCGCAGTTTCTAGAACCTTAAGCTAATATTTCTCAATAGAAAACGCAGCCTGAAAATAGTACAAATGAAAATGATCCAAGTGATGTTTACCTGAGCAAGATTTGGTAGCGTAGATTTTGAGAAGCAGTACTAAAATACTGATCAAGTGAGTCATGTCACCGGCGAATCTGAAGATATTCATGGTTGCTAATTCAAACTTTCTATTTTTTTTATGTGAGAAAACAAAAAATGGAGATCGAACTTTTTTGATCCCTAATTTTGGTACAAGAAAGAAACCAGAGAATGAATGGGGAGAAATGAAATGAATGAGGAGTACTCTTTTTCCTTTTTTTTTTTTTTAATAAAAAAAACCTATTCTAATTGATTCGGTGAAGACTGTAGGCTGACGTGGCAGTTGGAACGGCTTTTGCCTCTACGGTGAGACCGTCAGGCCCATGGTCTTACACCATGGAGGGGCGACGTTGGTAAGTTTTTGACCTACCGCAAGCAAATTGCAAATGTACGCACAAAATAACTAAACCACTTTCGCCCAAATTTTATTCATAAATTAAATGAATTTATAATCTATACACTTCTAATTTTCAGAAAATAATAATAATATATTGCCTTCAAAATCAAAAGAACCTATTAACTTCTGAAAACAAATGTTTTTTTGTACGTTGAAAATTTTTTCTAGTATTAATAAGATAAGTATGCGGCCATGAATTAAATCAATTGTACATGGAGTTTACACCATTATTATTATCCATTTTAATGCAGCTTACAATTTTTTTTATTTTTTAAGGAAACAAGAGTTTATTAATCGACCAAGAACTTAATCAACCAGGTAGGTGGAACATGACTCCACTCACCTAGACCTGACACAAAACCCCCCACCCTAACAACAGTACGAGCGTCGGTGTTCGCAAATCTACGAACAAAAGAGAAAGAAACATCTTCTAAAGAGTGAGCCAAAGCTCTACAAACATTAATAATAGTACCAAAGTCATTAAGATAAACAACAATATCACATAAAGCATTACAGACATGTAAGCTGTCCATCTCAAGAATAATAGGAAAGACTAGAAAATTCTTAAGCCAACTAAGAGTTTCGCGCACGCCAATTGCTTCGGCCTTGCGAACTTCAAATCTGCCGGGGAGGAAACCACTCATTGCCTCAACAAACTCACCCTCAGACGACCGAATGATAGCCCCAAAGCTGGTTGTGCCTCGAGAGCGTGAAATAGCCGCATCAACATTACACTTGTGCCACCCTTCATGAGGCCTTTTCCATTATGTCCTATTTGCAACGCGTTAAATGTAGGGATGGCAATGGGGAGGGGAGGGGAGGGGACCAATCTCCCCATACCCATCCCCGATGTTTTGCATATGTCCCCGTCCCCTCCCCGTCCCCGTCAAAATTGCTTGAGAGAATCCCCATCCCCTCCCCGAATAATAACAGGGGATCCCCGAGGGTCCCCGGTCCCCGAATAATTAATAGTCTAATACATTTTTTATTTTCGATTTTAAATTAATCATATTAAAATAAACTCATACCGCTATTGTAAGCTCGTAACCAACTTTGACAGCACATTAAGGCCTCCAATGTGCTTGGATGAAGTTTGTTATGGTATGAGCTCACAACTCTACCACTAGTGTTAAAAGCTGATTCAGAAGCAACTGTTGTAATTGGAATTGCCAAAATATCTCTAGCAATTCGAGCTAATGTAGGATACCTATTAGCATTTGTCTTCCACCAACTCAAAATATTAAAATCTTCCATCCGAGATATAACTTTCTCATCCAAATATGAATCTAATTCATCTGCAACAACTGCACAATCTCCATTGTTTACATAATCATTAAAACCTGTCATCCATTTGGTTGCTTTCTTATAAGAATCCCCTGTAGATCTAGTAGAAGAACTACTACCAGTATAATCAAAGCAATAAACAGTTGGTGAAAACTTCAATTAATACTCTTCAACTAATTCCCGGCAAAGGGTGACCACTTTCCCAACATACAACTATTTTGATATTTATTATTTTTAACAATATTTATAATTTTGTTATTTATTTATTAGTAATTTTAAAAATAAAAATAAAATTAAAAATTAAAATGGGGAAATGGGTAGGGGATGGGGATTCCACCTCATCCCCGTCCCCTCCCCGAATAAAAAGTTGGGTAAAAAATTTTCCCCGTCCCCTCCCCGAAAAAAAAATTGGGTATAAAATTATCCCCGTACCCTCCCCGAATGGGGAAAATCCCCGAGGGTACCCATCCCCGTGGGGATTTTTGCCATCCCTAGTTAAATGAAACCATTTATCATATTTTGGTTGAATGTCCTTTTGCTAAAACTTGCTAAATTTAGTTGGGGACGATATAATAAAGAGACACATAGAATTAACGTGATCCAACATTTAGTCTATGTTCACAGATAGTGAAAATAAATCTTTTATTAAGATCGTAATTACAATTTAATTCTCCATTTCTTTCTACTTTTTCAGTGTTTGTCCTCACACTAAGAGAGACCTTTGCTTTTATAGCCCTTTACAAATAAAATTCCTTTCTCATTTAAATTTATCCTAATTCTCCTCTATTCTTTAGAATTTGAATTACAAGATATTCTTTATTTTTTCATTAATCCTATTCGCATCAAACTTTATCTAATTTACTTTTGGACTAAGTAATATCATTCTTTTGTTGACTTTTATTTAATGAGACTCGATTCAACAATTACTTCTCTACTTAGACTTGGCCTTTCTGTGTGCTCTATGATTTAAAACTAGATTAAGGGTCCCCATAAGGTTACAATTCATAACTTATTTTGTTATCCCCTACTTACTCTTAGGGGCATGGCTCTTGGTCCACACACTTTGAGAGCGTGATTTCTGTAGCATGGTTTCTACTCCCTAAGAGCATCACTCTTATTCCTCACTCTTGGAGAGCATGGTTTCTGCTCCTTGGGGATTATGCTCTCGATTTTCGAGGAGCGTGCTCTATATTCTTGAGGAGCATGACTTTTGCTCTTTGGGGAGTACGACTCTTATTCATTCTCATGGAGCGTGTTCTCTATTTTTGAGGAGCATGGCTTCTGCTCCTTAACGGAGTATGACTCATACTCCTCATTCTTGGGGAGCGTGTCCTTTACTCTTGAGGAGCGTGACTTTTTAATTTCTCACACACCTTTGTTGATTTTTTACACATTTTGTATAACAATTGAAACCAAACACCTATAACTACTCCAAGGTTGCTACCATAAATTTTATTTTCAGCTTTCACTCATGAGACTCCATGTCCACAATTTGCATCCACTAATGCTTTTACGCCCACACTTTTTCTAGTATATTCTAGCTAATAAACTCTAACCTTATTTGAAGGTTTACAGAACTTCACTTGGGAAGATGCTTCTCAAGCACATTTGAACTCTTTTGTTCAATCTTGGCCTTAAAATGATAATGTGAAGCAAATTGAGAGCTCTGATCTTGTTGATGTCATGCTTGCCAATGTTTATCAGGTATTATACAATATTGTTTTTATGTTGTCATTACTAGTATGAGATTGGATCCTAACTGCAGTCATCTTCATGCAGCTTGGTTGTGTTATTCAGATTTCAAAGAAAAAGATAAAATCCTTGATGTTGGAGAGGAATGCTTCACTTGAGTTAGGCCAAGCTTCTAAGAAAAAGATTGATGAGCTGGAAAAGTGTTTAAGCGAAGAGAAAACTCTCATGGTCTAACTGAAATTACCAAGTTCAAGAGAGTTAGATAGTAATTTGAATTTCTTAATGTCATACCAAATATTGGGGCAAAGTTGTGTTGGGACACAATTAAGGTAGATCAGCATATACCTCAATAAAGATGGACATGTCCAAATTGCACAGTATCTTCTCTTCATTGTATATTTTTTACTTGATGGAATATCCAAGATGAATTGAAATTGGAACAAAAAAAAAATGAGGATTTGAGTGAAAAGGCAGAAATTTATAGAGACTGCTTGAGATGAGAAAGAGAAGATGATAATAAAAGACAAAAAAAAGTTGAGAGAAAAGGTGGAGTCGCGAGTCCTAGTCGGCAATCGCGTTAATAAGGGGAAGTTTCAGAAGAAGAAGACTGACTATTTATGATATGCATCAATCAATAATCAACTACATGTTACTTAAACCTCCACTCCATCTACGCATTTTTCATTTTCATTTTTACCTACAAAACAATCTGTTGATGCTGAAATCTGCTCGTCCTTTGTCCGACCAGATCTTTACACTAACGTTTATGTAATCGTTAATAAGGATGTTGACTTCTTCTTGCCCCAAAAACTATTCTAGTCATTGAGATTGGAATGGGCCTTCCTTCTCCCACTAAGCCTCCGTTCACAAAAACGGATTAGAGACGCCGGTGGTTTTACTGGCGTAAACCCTCCGATGCCTAAGTTAGCACAAGGTGTTTACGGGAAAATTGTGCAATTTAGATTCGATAAATTGCTTATAATTGACTCACAGTTTATATTGAAAATGATCTCGTTTCAATTTGGCAGAGTTTTCCCTTCTCTCAATTTTTCTGTCCCTTTCTTCATCGATTTCTTCCTCTTTTATAGCCGTTGTCCCACGTTTTCATTCACCCTTCATCCCCCCTTTTTCGGGTAGTGGCAGCCCTTCACGGGACTCTAACTGCTACATTGTGGGCAAACGTGAGATCTCGCGTCTCCCTCAACGGTTATGGGAAATGCGCAACTATCGTGATTCTGTGAGATCGTGTTTCCGTTCTTTGGGGGATGGGTATCGGCTCAGTATATGTCTCTGGTCGGTATACTCCTCTGGCTGGTACTCGTCTCTGGTCGGTATACTCCTCTGACTAGTATTTATCTCTGGTTGGCCCTTGTTCGCCCCCGTATTCTGTTCGTACCATTTGGCTGAGGTGATCCATGCTGGGGTGGATATGATAGCATGACCGAGCTGATACTTTTATTTACTTACACAATCACATCATGACTTCTCGTCTCATTCTCTCCTCTTTTCCTCACAAAATCAAATCTTGTTTTCATTATTCTGTCTAAATAAAGATTAGTCAACTTGGATTTGATCTCTCTAAATGGGCTGTAACTTTTTGTTCCCAATTTTTTACGAATATGATTTCGTGGCATTAAGGTGTTAATCTAGTACGGCCCTAACTTTACGGTATATATGTCGTGATAGTGCTGTTTGTATATTTTTTGTATTTTCTTTCATAACATAATTAAGTTTGGCCTTTTTTTTTTTTGGTGATTGAATTTGTGATCTTTTGACCATTGCTTGGATATGATTCGTTGATTAGTATTTTTCTTTCACACAATTAATTACCTTGAAACATTTGGGGACAATGCATATACGAATTTCCTTTAATATCTTAATGAGAGTATTGAGACTGAAATGAAGATGAGTGCTTTTGAGAAAAGAACAACCTCTGAAGTTGATAAAAAATCGATTGTCAATTAAGCAAATGTAGAAGACAACATTGGATAATCAACCACGTTATGCATTTTGTGATATGCATCTTGATTCTGGTTAAAATTAGTTGAGTGAGTGCGATGGTATGGCAGTTTTTGCACAAACGGAGGGTCCAATGAAGGTCCAGAAGCCAAAACCTTGAAAGCATTCTGAGCCCTGAGCCGATTACAAGGGAACAATTCATGCAGATGCGTGATGAATTTTGGGACACTGCTATGCTTTCCCATACTAATCGACTGCTAATAACTTTTATTACTGAGGATATATTGAGGTACTGCTACACCGTACATGTAGCAATTTTAAACAAGTTTGAGTCTTTAGCGTCCAACTTTCGTAAAACTATTTGTACTCGTAATTCGAGTTAAAATTTATCAACCTGATTAATGACAGGTATGCAACAAACTTTAGTAATATATGAATTTATTCATTGTCGAGATAGCGTTTTGTAGCATCGTTTTCTTTGATATTTATAGTGGGAAATTGTCAGCAGTTGCAAGACTTTAAGAAATCTCAAACTACTTGCTACAAGGGCCAAGATGAGTGGGGTTCGCGTTGCCACTTTGTTAACTTGTAAAAATAGACTTTGATTATATATCTTTTGGCTTAACTATGGGGCTCGGTTGTGTTGGTCGCCTTGGTGAGATAAATACACAGCATTAACTTGACAAAATTCGACTCTGAAACGTACCTAGAATCAAGCTTCTGTCAATTAATCAACAACACAAATACAAAGTAAACTGATTTCATTTTGATCAGCATAACTTTTCATACCCAGTTTTGGAGATATTTATTCTTCTATGCAATTTTGTTTCATTATTTTCAGTTTACATTCTCATGGAATTATTCGGCAGAGTCCAGCCATTTGCTTTTACACGTGATTGCTGATTGCACATTTGCAAACTGAAAGATTTTACTGACGCAACTCCGATACATGAATTCGACAGTTTTATTTGTGGATTTAGAACTTGGATGCATGACTACAAAAATGTGTACATTCATTGGCTAATCAGAGTGCTTCACCGTATTGTACCTTAATTCAGCATCTTTCTCATTATGATTGTCTGTTCTCAATAATACCCTTTCCACATTAATGAAGGTTTACCTCTTTGACGAGAAAATGTGCGGAGGAATCTCTGATTGTAAGATATCAATACACATAGAAGTATCTGTGTGAATTAACTTGTAGCATTAGGGGAAAAAAAGTCTACATCCCAAGCTTTTTGAGTTCTTGTCACAGATATGAGATGCACTTCGAACCGCTGCTGTAGCTGATTTAACCCTTGCATAAGCAATTGTTGATAGTGCTGGTGTGATTATTCAGTGTAACGATTTGATAATCTGCTATGATGAGAGAGATGGCTAATCTTTCCATCCTTGACCCAGTTTCGCTATCTTTCTTTTATGTTGTTTTTGGGACCGATTCTTATGGCATGATTACTTTCCTCCTAGAGAGTTCCATCCTAAACATTATTTCTGTTGCAGGTGCGAAGTATGAACTACCGAAGTATGTCTTGAGTGAGCCCACCAATCTGATTCGGGATAATTGACCATATACAGTAAAGAAATACAACGCTTCATTTACAATGTAAATCTTGTAAATTGATCTATCGTCCTTTAGCTCTGAAACATAATGCCGGTTTTGAAATCTAATCCCGGTTAATGTCAGTTGAAGTATCTAACGTTTTAGAAGGAATTTGTGGCATAGCGATTCCCATCAATGGAAACTCTTTTTGGTAATGTGTTAGTTACAAAAGTGAATTTATTTATGTCTTAAGGGGAAAACTGCAGTAAGTTTAATATGACTTCAGTACAACCTTGCTTGAAAATCAACAATAAATGGGTTGCTTGATTCCCTAACTTGACTGCAATCACTGAACTGTTGGTTGCCTGTGACGTTTATCCCAGACCTTGTTTATCCCATACCTTGAGGCCTACTTTAGTCACAGACTTCTTCCACCCCATGATAATTGCAAACCCTAACTCTGCATATTTCCAAATTCTATTTGTCATGAGGTTCAAGGCAATTCAGATTGGGCATTGTTTTGTAAATTGTTTCAGATATCAATATGTACCCAGTTCACTATTACATCAAAGCCCAGTAAAATTTGTCTTTTGGGTTAGATTGCTGAAAGGGCTCTGTCCAAGAAGCCATATAATCTAATTTTATGGCCCAAAATTGCATCCACGAGTTGGTTTTGGTTGAATTTGCCTTTTGATGCTGTCATTTCTATTCTTCGCATATTTATTGTTAGTTATAGCCCTTATAGGCATCTTTTTAAGACCCTTTTAAATTAAATTGCATGCGTCCATGAGGGCTGCACATCACCACACCAACCTGGCGGCCAAGCCATGTCCGCTTATCTATGATTCTAAACGCCGCAAAGAATCACATTAGCATGTGCTTAAGTAGCTGAAGCTAACCTAGTCAATGAAAATAAATACTAGCCAAGCAAAGCAGCTGGTTGTGCTTTCTATCAAAGATCAGTGATTGCATTATCCCCAAAAGGTGAAGAAATAAATAACAGATTAGACCACATAACCATAGTATTGTCCCTTGGGAACTAGACATAATGGACCTTTTCCAATGAATTAAAATTATGCTCTCCACTCTTCATTTGAAGGTGCAAATAAATTAAGTCTGGAATCTCACTACAAGGTCAGCTTGCTGCATTGGATTCTTGTTTATATTAATTTACTTATCTATTAATCCCATAAGCTGCTCAAGATGGCCGTTGGCCCTCCGGTCAAAGAAAGATTTGACATCTATCTTTTTATCTTTATGTGATTTCCGTCTCTTGTTGTGAAGATCATTATGCACTTGTTAATTAATTGATTAAAAGCTGCTTTTAACTTTAATAAAGCGGCTTAGGCATAGCAATAAGGTGCGTTTGGCTTCATTTCATTTTTAGTTTCACGTGCAGAAGAGTAGAATGAACCCTTTTATTTGCATGACCCAATAATCATTTTCAACTTTCAAAGGAAAAAAGAGAAAAAAAAAAAAAAAAGGCACAAAAGCACTTGAATTTCATGCGGGTGTATTGAATGACATGCCTTTTATTACTGGTGTGCATTGATGACATGCAAAGAGCCACAAATTAATGGTCGAAAATGATTAGAAAATGGAAACAAGAAAAGAGGTGAAAAATGGAACAAAAATTGTTGCCATTGATTTGCAGATCTTGATGTCATAGTCCATCTAATTAAAATGTCATCAATCTTAAAGGACAAAATCAAGAGCTCATTAAAATGGTTTGCCAATTGGGCAAAGCCATTAATTTAAAGAACCAACCAAGCCTATTTATGAGACGTGACAGACACATAAAATGTTAGGATGTATATTACGTAGCAAATGCTGATTCGCAATCGTATGAAGAGAAAATCCCAGTCACCGAAAATGACATTCCCATTAAATTGGCTTATCTGCTGATTAGAGAATGAAAGAGAATATTAGCCTCAAGAGAATTGACAGGAGTACAGAGACAGTGAGAGTGGCAGTAAGCCCCAGAGGGTAAGTTTAATGTTGATGTTGTAGCATTGCATGCATTATGATTTTAGTTTAGATGTCTCGGCGGTCCCCTACTAGCTATTTGCTAAGTTAAATACAATTGACTCGCTTACTAACATACATCGTGTTTAAAAGCAGCTAAGGCCATTTTTTTCTGGGCTTATGAAGATAATGCGTTACGTCTGTATTTATCACAACAAGGGGTTAAATTTTTAATTATGTTTATCATTAGTCACGCGACGGAAATATAGCGTCGAAACCCAAATTTAGTGTTATCTTCTTCTTTATCCTTATGATATTTGGAAATTAATTTTAAGCATATGGTATGATCTGAAAGAATTTTAGAAAGTAGAAATTGTTTGAAATTTTTATTTATTATCTGATCCCAAGTACAGGAAGTAAGAATCATTATTCATCGATGCAATGCTTCTCTGTTAGGTATAGTGCCAACAGCAACAGCAGTAGCAGGTAGCTGCTGAATTATTATTTATCCTGTTATAAATAGCCCATGAATGCATGCCCATCACTTTCTCCTGGCGGTGCGATATATATGGAGGCAACAGAGTTTACGTGGTCCATATTTGATGTCTGTTGAGTTTTTTTTGTTTATTTCCACTGAGAATCCAAGGAGATTCACATGCATTTCATTTATTTGCAACACTTTTTTTCTTTTTTCTAAACGAATAGTAAACATTTAATTAAAGGTCAAATACGATACTATCGTAAAAATGGGAAATACAATATCAGAATAGGCTTAAATATAATAAACTTTGCTCAATACAAAATTTTTCCCACTTGTTTGTTACGTGCTGCATCGACGCGTAATACTTTTTATACAACTATTTGGATATTCATGACGCTGAAGCTAAAGTAAGAACCCATTTATTTCTTTATATATAAATACAAAAATGGATACATCTAGGAAATGCTTTGTGCAAGATTGGGGATTTTGGATGTACAATTTTAGTTTTTGCGTACAAATCTAACGTGACAAAGTAGCAGATTGGATAATATTGTCTGCATCATTGCGAGATCTGATCAGCTAGTTTTAATGTGAGAAAGGAGGACCACAATCAGCCATTAAAGTTTCTTATTTGATATATGTTTTTTTTTTTTTTCCTTGCGTGAATAACAGTACGTTTTAAAGTGTGAAATTGAGTTTATTTATTTTTATTTTTACTTATAGCATAATGACAATTCAATTATCTCTTCACTCGTGTGAATGTAGTTCAAACTCTGGAGTTGCACAATGAAATTAACGAACTGCGATATACTGATCCGAGTTAGAGTCAAAGTGGGAAAACAGAGAAGCATCATTAGAATCAGAAACATGATTCATCAGGTATCTTTGAAAATTGGTCAACCAGTCATCATTCTGCAAAATTTCATGAGGGTCTAACGGAGAAGCCCCGCACGTGACTGTGACGATGATTGTTGATCCCTCGGTAAGTAGTCTTTTCTCGTCCAATCCAAACGCAATTAGGAGTATGATGATATTGATAGGATCTAATTTGATGAATGAGAATGATGATGGCGTGGTGCATAATTTGCAGTGCACTGAGACTGAGCTGCCCCCGAACCCCACACATTGATAGTTAAATTGATTTTAGTTCCTCAGCTACGGGAGGTCATATTTTGTATTGTAAATTTTTAGTACTACAATGAAACTTCTTGCTCAGTCGAGTCGAGATCATCACCATATCCATATGATCTTGGATTTGGGAGCACAATTTTTTTTCTTTTAAATCCTTTATATTTTTTTTTAAAACAACATTTCAGTGCCTCTTTCGGATATTTTTTATCATTCAAATTTGATTCCAAAACCAACATTAACCCTTCAGCTTATTATCAATTAAAAGAATCAATCACCCTTTTGTTTTGTTTTGTTTTTTTTTTTTTTTTTTTTGCGAACAGAAACTATTACTAGCCACGGGAATTCGACCAACAAATGGCAAATTAATAGAGCAATGCCAACCTAAATTACTATAAATTATAACAGAATTCTTAAGATGTAAAAACATTTTCCTTTTTAAATTAAATAATTTGATGATTACTAATTAGTTCATTTTAGAGAAAATGAAAATAAGAGATTTGGGTTGTTCTTAGTATTAATCTGGTTCAAGATTCTATACTTTATTAAAATTTGAAAAAACTATTAAATCATATAATTTAATAGTTTTTCGGTTATTATATTTTAATAGTTTCTTCAAATTTTTATAAATTAAGATCTTAAATTAATATATATATATACACACACACATACATACATACATACATATACATACACACATAATATATAGTCCTTTGGACACCCTTATTTTTAAGAATATAAGTAGATATATGTATATATATACGTATATGTGTGTGTGCATATATAACCAATGTAATGTAAAAATATTTTGAACGGATCCTCACTCAGTCACAGACTAGTTACCCCACATGATGCGGTTTTATTTTCCCCGTAGTTGCTAGTTTCTGTCCCGGAAGTCCATTCAAAAGCGTGTACTATATAAAACGGCAAATATTCAAACGGGATGCACTTTTTGGTCCCCTTTCAAAATCCAAAAGAAAAATAATAATAGAAAAATACATGCGACGATTTCATAGTAATTTTCCTACTCTAAAAAAAAGCCCAAAAAAAGAAAAATCCTAAATTGTAAGAAAAATGGAAAATTATAAATACAGCTACAGGGGAAAGCAATTTGCATGCTCAAACAAAACGGACACATGTGTCCTGTCGTCTTCTAGAGTCCTGACTCCTGCCTGTAAGTGCAACAGATCTCACACCCTTCTAAAGATTCTCTTTCATTTTTTTCAAAAGAGTAAGGAGCTCTCACTCAGTCAGTCACTCTCCTTTTCACTGTTTTTGTTTTTGTTGTTGCATTATCTTTGTTGAGTTTGTTGCCGAGGACTGTCCTTTTCTTTTGAAAGAAACCCCCAGCTCCAGGAGTTGAAGTGCATGTGAAGTTGGTTGATAAAGATTAAAGAGAGATCTAATTGGCTTTAATGGTGAAAACGGTCACTTTGCCTTTATGGGATTTTATTTTTTTCAGGTGACTTAACTCTAAGTAAACTCATTCTCTCATTCTTTGCACCCTTTTGTTTTGCTTTCCTTTTGATGTTACATCATCTTCTCTCAAGCCTTAAAGCTCCCTATTTTTTGCCAAAAAAAAAGTCTGATCTTTGGATTGGAGCTTTTACCATATGAGTCCTCTTTGATCTTTGGCTTGCTGGAGTTACTTCGCTTTCATGTTCAAGTTGAGGGGTGTAGCCATTGGTGTTGTTTGGGACTTTAAAGCTTGAGTTTTTGGATTTGGTGACATGGGGTTTCAAGTTTAAGGTACTTATGAGATTCTTTTTTTTTTTTTTTGTTTTTTTAGTTGCTGGTACTGACGGGCTTTTGCCTTTTGGAGAATTTGTTAGTGTTTGCGGAAAGTTTTGAACTTTATGGTGTTCTCATTGCTACTGGGGCTGTTGCAATCTTTGTTTTTGATGAGGATCTTTGATTGCTTGAATTGTGGCATTATTATGAGGTTTTCTGATAAATCAGTTTAGTATTAAGAATTTTGGTTCCCTTTTGAAATGCTGTAATTGTTGAAGATCTGTCTCAGTTTGGGAATCCTAAGAAAATGCAATATAGTCCGATTTATTTCCATAATTTACAAGAGATTATAATTTTGGACACATTAATGCTCTGATCATGACCAGGGCTGTCCGAGGTAGGATTTTGAAAGATCCAAATGGTGATATTAGTGATCATCTACGCAATCACATACATTTAACGAATTGCATTCACTTGAAAAATCATATGCATAAGCATAGCCCCATTTTGGCTGATAGGTCTATTATGAGGGACCTTATGGTTCTTCAGAGATCAAGGTCTCTTAGGGACCCCTCTGCCAGCCCTCCGTCATGGCATTCGCCTTCTGTTGTTGATTTGCTTCCGAAGAAAGGCGACAATGATGGCATGATTAGAGAGGGGAGAAGGTCTGTTGGCATTGAGCGTAGGAGGGATAGTAGTAGATTGTCAGGAAGCTCACCACAAATACCCAACTTCGTTACTTCAAAAGTTGCCCCTGGTGAGGCCACTGGGTTTAATGATGGGGTAGCAGCAGCAATCAGTGAATGGAGTAGCAAGAGTGGAAATCGAGATGATAGAAGAATTAGGAGAGAAGAATCTAGTCGAAAGAGCAGGGCTGATCTTTTGGGTAGGAATGGGGAGGCTCCAGAAGATCAAGATCGTAATAATCTGGTTCGTGATGTTATTTCAGGTAACTCTGAATTTAAAGATAGAAAAAGTAGACAGAAGGGGAGGCAAACCCAAGATGTTAGGGTTAAGACGCTCTCTGAGCAGTTGAATGACTTTCCAATGGACAGTGATGATTTAATTTCTTCTAATGTTCAATTTTGCGGTAGCCGCTCTGGATTGGAGAAGACTGGTGAGGAACATGGTGGCATCCGTGGTTACTCCAATGGATTGCATAGGGTAAAAAGGCGCAAGTTTCGAGGTGCCAGAAGAGCTCGGACTGCTTCAGCTCTGAGGGACGTTGGAGGTCAGAGTGAAATGTCTGTAGCTTCTAATTCGTTAGCTCAAGGCTCGGCGTGCCCAAAGTATCACATGGAGGAGGAAGATGAAGAATATGGGGAGCGTAATGTCACGAGGGCTCCAAGAAATGGGTGTGGGATTCCATGGAATTGGTCAAGAATTCATCATAGGGGCAAAACATTTCTTGACATGGCGGGAAGGAGTTTAACCTCTTGTGGTCTGTCAGACTCAAGGATAAGGAAAGCTGGTGGTGCTTCACACAGTAGGAATGTTCCTGATATGCCTCTGGTGTCTGATCGCTCAAGCTCATCTACTAATTCTGGTGCAGAGGCACTTCCTTTACTTGTTGAGGCATCTGGATCACAAAGCACTGAACATGCAGGTTGGGTGCATGACTATTCTGGGGAGCTAGGTATCTTTGCTGATCATTTACTGAAGCATGCTGTTGATTCTGACCTCGCTTCTGAAGGTAGATCTGGTGGCCAACAAAACCTGGGAGATAATCGCAATGGTAGACACCAAAATTTGACACAAAAATACATGCCGAGAACTTTCCGGGATCTAGTTGGACAGAATCTGGTAGCCCAAGCGCTTTCCAATGCTGTCATGAGAAGGAAGGTTGGATTACTGTATGTGTTTTACGGACCTCATGGGACAGGGAAAACTTCTTGTGCTCGCATTTTTGCTCGAGCTCTAAACTGTCAGTCGCTGGAACAACCCAAACCATGTGGCTTTTGTAATTCTTGCATTTCTCATGATAGGGGTAAAAGTCGAAACATAAAGGAAGTTGGCCCAGTCGGTAATTTTGACTTTGAGAGCATCCTGGATCTACTAGACAACATGGTCACCTCTCGTCCACCGTCTCAGTACAGGATTTTTGTTTTCGATGACTGTGATACTCTGTCACCTGATTCCTGGAGTGCTATATCCAAGGTCGTAGATCGAGCACCAAGACGTGTGGTTTTTATTCTTGTCTCTTCGAGCCTTGATGCTTTGCCTCATATAATAATATCCAGATGCCAGAAATTCTTCTTCCCAAAGATGAAAGATGCAGATATTATCTATACTTTGCAGTGGATTGCATCCAAGGAAGGTATAGAGATTGACAAGGATGCTCTAAAACTTATTGCATCACGATCAGATGGATCTTTGCGGGATGCAGAGATGACCCTTGAGCAACTGAGTTTGCTTGGGCAGAGAATTTCAGTACCTCTGGTTCAGGAACTGGTACGTTTTTCTCATTTTTGGGCACAGAATCGGATTGTTATTGTTGTTTAAGTTCTCGTTAAATGTTGTTATATATGCATTCATGAGGAATTGAGTTTCCTAGCATAATCATTGCTTACCCTTCTCTAATTAGTATGTTTTCAATGTTCTTAATATGCTTAAAATGGTAGTGGCTAGCTCTGAACCAATGTTATTCAAATGTTTTATTGGATATATGATTCCAACTATTGATTCCGTGAGGTATTACAAACCTACATGTCTTTTGAAAAATTTATGATCGTAGATTAGTGACTAAACAATATATTGTTATGAGATTTTTGGATAAAGTAAATCGGTGCTTCTTCTCTACTGATTATGACTCTGGCTCATCCCCATTTTCTTAGAATCAATGGTGTTGGTATCAGGGGCGGATCTTAATGGAGACTAGAGTGGGCCATGGCCCTGTAAAATTTCAATTTTTTTTAAATATACATGATATCCCCTAAATTATAGTAGAAATTAAAAAATATCTCTAAACTATATATACATTATTCACTCCGGCCCCTTTAACCAAAGTTTTCGGCTTTCGCCCCTGGTTGGTATGCATAAATGACTCAAAATGTAAAAACTTTTCTCAGGTTGGACTTATCTCTGACGAGAAGTTGGTGGATCTTCTTGATTTAGCACTATCTGCAGACACAGTAAACACTGTGAAGAACTTGAGAGTGATAATGGAAACTGGTGTGGAGCCTCTAGCGTTGATGTCACAGCTTGCAACAGTTATAACGGATATACTTGCTGGTAGTTATGATTTCACAAAAGACAGGCATAGGAGAAAGTTCTTTCGACGACAACCATGTGAGTCTAAAATTTGTTTCTTGCTCATGTGTTATGTTGACATATCCGGCCTTTCGATTTTAATTTTGGTTTCAATTGTATTGACTCCTAGTGTTTGCAATATTTCTGACTGGACAGGAAAAAGAAAAGACTTTTGTGTTTGGTAAATTTAAAGATGTAGTTCTTATTTTACAACTTTATTTTCACATTTTTTTCCAAAAATATTGAACAGCTTTGCTGCTCCTGATATTCTTTTTGGAACATTTAAATATTCAATGTTTTCTTCTCTGATCTTGAATTTTTTCCTTCAGAAATTCCATTGTTCTGTGTATCCTAGCTTGTTACAAGAATAAACCAATTGATCCAGCTTAATCGTTTTTCTTTTTCTTTAATGCTTCTGTTTAGTATAATTCTTTCTCAAAGACTTTTTCATTGACTTTATTGGTTCCAGTGTCCAAAGAAGAGATGGAAAAACTGCGCCAAGCACTGAAAACTTTGTCTGAGGCTGAGAAACAACTGAGGATGTCCAATGACAAATTAACATGGCTAACAGCGGCATTGCTTCAACTTGCTCCAGATCAGCAGTATGTGTTGCCTAGTTCTTCTGCAGATACTAGTTTTAGCCATAGTCCCTTGGACCTCGAGAATGCAGGTGGAAGAGGTATGACCAGGAAGGGTGGTGAGCGTGCTGAGATTTCTAATAAAGAGACAGGCGTGCCAATGAATGTTAGGTTGGAAAATTTCCATGCTGAAAATTCTGGTGATTTTATTGACGGAAATATGAGGAAAGGTATTAGTCTAGATAGAAAAAGACATACTGGGTCTGGGATGGCTCTTCAACAAAAATCTCCACTCTCCACTGGTGGCAGGCATGTTTCAGGCAATAGCCGTAGCGGAATTGAAGAAATCTGGTTGGAGGTCCTTAATAGAATTCAAAATAATGGTACAAAAGAGTTTTTGTACCGAGAAGGAAAGTTGATCTCTGTCAGTTTTGGTGCAGGTACATCCTAATGTTTATTATGCTCATTTAAGCATTATATGATTTGTGCAGCTCTATCGTGCTTTTAGAAAGATTTTGAACTTACTTAGCTTCTTATTTCCATATAATATGAGTTAACTTCCTGTTTCCATATAATGTGCATGAATTGTCATGCATTTGGGAGTGAATTTCAATTTTAAGAATTCAAGAAGAATTCTGAAGTTATTTAAGAAACTATTATAGAATGGAAGTGTCTTGACATTCATTTTTTCTGTAAAATTACGTACGACTCTCTCAAATCAAATTGGAGAGCAGACCTTTACCTCTTTTAATGCTTTATTGAATCTGCTATGAGTATTTCACAATAGCTTCCCTTTGATTCTTATTGTCAAAAGTCAGAATAATGAGTGGTTGAAGGATTCGTTTCCTTCAGTTCTTGAAGATTATATGTTTTTGCCAAGGGGCAATTCTGTGCTTTAGCTTTACCCAGCTATTTTTATACCGGAATACTTTCATGCCACCCTTTCGAGACATGGATTCATTCCCCTTCCAGTGAAATTATTCTTTGTTCATTTTCATTGGGTGCTATTAAGGAAAAGTGGATGCTTACGTCTTGCACCAGTCGGTGACCAGACCAGAAGTGGAGTGAAATGCTGGAAATTAGAAGAATTTTTATTCCACCACTATTCTATCAGTTCTTCTCACCATTAAAAGTGCATGCTTTCATTTTCATGCTCAGTGAATGGCTTACTCTGTCAAGTTCACTCTGATGGCTCATTGCTCCCACTTTTTGTAAAAGTTTTTTCCATTGTACAGTTTGTGTTACTTGATCATGTATGTGCAAACTTATAGCTGGTTAATAAATCTTAGGTTAACAAGTATAGATCTTCTGAAACAGCCCCAAGAATACTTATTATGTTTCTCTACAAAGATTAATATAGGCACATTTGTTATCCAGTTGCTAGCATCATGATTTTCCACCAAAAATCAGCATATACTCAGGAGAATATACTTTTTGAAGCTCCGCTTGTATAATTTAATTTTTTGAAATTGCTTGCATGATGTGTATCATGCTACAATCGTGGCAAAACTTGGAGAGACATATTTGGTTTTGTCATCATTATGATTTTAATTGTTAATGCATTGTTGGGTCCTGTATAGTTGACGTGTGCTTCATTTCACCTTTTATCATTATCATTACTGATCATATGCCATTTTGATGAATTGCCTTTCATATGTATAGAATATGTAAATTTAAGATTGCTTGATATTGCATTTTGGTTTGACACCAGGTTATCTGATAGTCTTTCTCTTATTATTATGTTTATTTTATCATTTAATTTGTTTATGCTTGTTTGGAAGGTTGACTATCTCTATCCACTCATTATTCTTTTTCAGCTCCAACTGTGCAGTTGACATTTCGCTCGCATCTGACAAAATCTAAGGCAGAAAAGTTTAAGGATCAAATTTTGCAAGCATTTGAATCTGTTCTTGGCTCTCCACTGACAATTGAAATTAGATGTGAATCGAAGATAGACACTCAAGCAGGTTTTCATCCCCCTCTTATGTTACCTGCCTCTAAAGATGGGTCATCTCAGATGGTCATAGATTCAGAGTCTATTATTGGAAACGGAGGGCCCATGGCTGGGCCTATTGAAATTAGCAAAAGAATTCCGAGAGATGAAGGAATAAATGGAGCCAGTAGCCAAGCTCAGCACTTACATTCTGAATCTCTTGAAATGGGAAGGACTGAAATTGTTGAAGTACCAGCTTCTCCAAGGGAAACTAAGGATCATGCAGAAAATAGAGCAGACTACAGTAAACGAGCATCTCTTTCAGAAAGAAAGAAACTTGGAGAACAAAGTCAGTGTCAAAGCATTGTCAGAAGCAAGGTGTCTCTTGCCCATGTAATTCAACAGGCAGAAGGATGTACACAGCGAAATGGATGGTCAAAACGCAAAGCTGTTTCTATTGCTGAAAAGCTTGAACAGGAGAATCTGTATGTATTTGTGTTCTTTCCTGACTTATCATGCTAGTTGTTTTCGCTTATAGTAAAAATAATAGCTTTGCATAAACTTTAATCTTCCTCAAGAAAGTCCAACTCTACTATTTGCTGAATAGTATTATTCCTGTAAAGATCATACCTGAATCCTCTTTCTTTTCCATCTTTTAGTGGAATTATATACTCTTTCTTTTCCATCTTTCAGTGGAATTATATACTTTGCCTGCACATCTCATGGGTTGAGCTTTTTGCAATACCAAATGGAGTTAGTGCAGAGTATAATGGGTCCCTAATCATATTTTTGCTTGTAGTCTTGTCTTGGTGTAAACATATATATGCCCATCCAAAGCTATTGTTGGCCGAAGCTAACTAGTGCTAGATCTTTATATGTTTGGCATGTGAAATGCTGCTAAATATTTCCACATTCTTTGAATCAACTCTTATGTTCTGCAAATTTACAGGAGATTGGAGCCTAGATCAAGAAGCTTGCTTTGCTGGAAAGCATCTAAAGTAACTCGTCGAAAGGTAATTCATCTCAAGTGAACTTTTCAATATGATAGAGAAATTTTGAGAACACTTTCCCCTCATATTTAAAAAATGCATTGATACCCCATTAGTGGTAGAAAGATTCCATTAAAGTTCAATATTTTTTTTTACCATTTTATCCCTAGAATAGTTTTGACTTGAAATGTAGTCCAAGCTAGGTCAAACTTATGGCATTAAGATGGGCTTGCTATTACACAAATACCCTTACTATCTGACAAAAAGAAAAAGTATTCGAAAGTATTTGGCTGAAAATGGGTTACTGCAAATTGTAATTCTCGTATATGTATTTGATTTGATAGTTACTCCCCTGTATACATTTTTTTTTCCCAAGGAGGTGTGTGGGCATGTAGCTTCAACAATTATGTCTCAAAATGATTCCAAAAGAATATTTTTTGTCCGAAGTAGGGGTAATTGTGTTATACCAAACCCATGTAGGTCTAAATGCCATAGGTAAGGTATGACAACTACCTACGACTGCATATCAAGTCAACACGATTCCATGGGTGAAACAGTAAAAAAAATTCGAAAAATTGTATTTTAATGGAATCTTTCTACCACAAGGGAGATATCAAGCATTTTTGAAATATAAGGGTATAAAAGAGGGGGAATTGCCCTAATTTGAGGGGAAAGGTTGGATTCCCCATGAAAATTTTTTAAGGCTGTGATTGTGTCTACTTATTGTGATAAGGGCAAATGGTATTTTTTATGTGTGCATTCTATAGTAAAACATGGAACAACTTAAGATCATTTGTCTTAGGCCTTGTTTAGTATTAAATTGTTGTGGCTTTCAGTGGAAAGAAAAAAAAAATTGTAGCTATGAAATAAAAGTTAATAGTGTATAGTAAACATGACTTTTAAATAATGATTTTGACAAAAAATAACAAATATATTATAAGTTTTTTATCATGCAAGTGTGAGATAAAAGCATCTTAGTGTCGTAGCTTAGAAGTTAAGCGAGGCCTCCCCTGCCACAATACCAAACAGGACCCTAGTGATTGTAATGGAGCAAGTTTACTACATTTTGTGTGCTAGAACAAGCAGCTTACATTGCCGAAGTAGTAGTGCAGTATATCATCATTACCTTAACAAGATATAGCAAGTATTTTTAACTGTAGCGGGAAAGTTTGATGATTATTTAACTATGTATGTAATGTGACTGGGTTTTGTTTATGGACATGTGCATAAAGCAGATTTGTCGATTGAAAATTAGGAGGAGAAAACCTCTTTCGTTGCTGAAGCTTGTCTGCTGTGGAAAGTGCCTGTCTTCAAAATCTCCGAGGTAGGATGAGAACAATTTTGGGATGACTTTGAGAGCGGTTCGGTGTGTCAGATTACTTGGGTAATTAGCCATTTTTCTTGCCACAATTCTAATAAATATAAGTTTATCTCTGATTAGAAGACGTAGGAAAGGAACTTATATAGTGCACGCCAGTTTCTTTGAATGAATTTCATATTTTTATTTCCGCCCATAGTAGGCATGTGAGTGTGATTTAACATGATACCGTGGGTTGTACAGGTAGGTAAGGAACCTGAAGATAAAAAGTACATCTGATTCTTCTGATCTAATTTTTATTGTTGGAAAGCATAAAGTGTCCATATTTGATTTGAGTTCAAAATCAAAATCAAAACTTTCTTTCTGGGTACACTGTTTCAGACATGTGAAATTGTGAATGCCTTAAATGCCTAGTTGCAAAAGCCAACGGACTCACGGTCATTATTTCCTAATAAATTAGTAGTGTGATAGAACGACCTCAACCTCATTGTTGTCGTCCTTCTTCTTCATTCTTCAACAATCAAATATTGGATTTGTCGCATTTTTAAAACTCGGTGATGGTGTCGTGGTCGTGGTCGTGGTGGTCGTACATATATCCGTGTTTGTGTGTGCGCTCCTTGCCCGAAGTCTACGCAAGAGGCAATTCCTTTGTTATTTCGGAGTCATTGAACGATTGAAAGCGGTGGAGAAGGTATATATAATGTTTGCTTCTGAAATTAATTCTCCAGTTCCCATTTGCCAGTTATCACTAACCCTCTTATTACAAGTTGAAAATGAAATTGATAATTTTTAAAATGATGTAGACAATTTCAATATAATAGGTGACACGTGCAATGCATCCGCTCCAGCTTTTCAATTTTCATTAACCTAATCCTGTGGCCGGTTGGATGAAATTAAAATCCGCGTGGCTGCCAGCGTCAGCTACTCAAATAATCGGTTCCCCAATTGCTGATTGTTCTTCGATCATTAAATAAATAAATAAAACTAAACTAAACTAAACTAATATATTAAAAAATAAAGACGTGTGTCGTTCGCGAATGCAACCATTACTGTCTTTTTAGTTTATCTTTTTGGCGGGAAGCGGCAACCATACAGTCGAAACCACGCATTTGGGTAGGGTAGGGCAGGGGCGGCAACCCGTCAGCAGCCAGCCACCTGTACCCGTTGGCTTATGAGGGTTGCCATCCACGTGTCATTTTTCTTTTGCAGGTCACCGCGTGTATCCGACATTGCCGGCAACAGCGACTCTACGTGGCGGTATTAACTATGAATCTGTCTTATGATTTCTCGGAAGAAACTTACTCCACCGATTTGCTGAGGATTAATGAACGGTGGAATGACCCCCGGGTTTGGTCTTGGTCCAACGTGGGCCGTCCCGTTCTTTGACTTTTTATAAGTTGACCGCCCTCCAATCTTCTTCTCTACGTACCATACGAGCCACACTAAAACTAAATTGGTAAGGGAGGACAGGTGGAAGCGTATCATTCCAGCTTGACTGTGAGCATGACGAGACGGTTGCATCACGAGCTGACGCGTTCCCATGCAGAACGCAAAGACCAATCTCCGGCGTTATGGCTTCAGAATGAACCGGATGAAATGTTATTTAATTTAATTTATACGCCTCAAAATTTGGATGGTTGAAAATAAAAAAATCGATTTTTTTTTTTTAAACAGAAGTATGAAACTCTCAGCCACTCGGCGTTTGCCCAAGTAGTACGCCGTTGCAGAGATCAATAGCTGGAGTCCCGTATGTCTGAATTATTTTTCTTTTTTTCTCGATTCATAAATGTAATTTAGGATAATTTCATTAGATAGAAAATGTATAATTATAAATAGGATTCTAATTATAATAATAAGTTAAGTGTAAAAAAAAGAAAAAAAAAGGAACTCTATAATTTTTTTCTTTTTTGGAATAAAACGAGGAAAATGCTGCCAATTTTCTTTCTTTCTTTCTTTTTTCGGCAACATGTTAAGAACGGCCCGATTGACATAGTTGTTATTAAAGATAAAGCACCAGCTTACTGTGATCAGTTGGTTCATCTGTGGCTTCCCTTTCTGTTGGAACATTGATTTTTAATCTTCAATCTTGTTTGAAAATGGATATTAAAGTGATTGGCTGATCAGAAAGATTTTCTGCATTTGGGGTACACTTGAAAAGATTATTAATGTGTTTTGGCCTAACAAAACCAATGAAGAAACAAACAACCAAACCCTAATTCCAATTTCATTGATGGAGAAATCGAATTCGCTTGTACCTAAGCTTATCATGATCTTATTTGTCACCTTTTAAGATCTCGATGCATGTTATGTAAGGATTTCCTTTTTTTTTTTTGAAAACTTATGTAAGGATTTCTATTGCTGATTTTTGGGTTCCTCAAAGTTATTGTTACTTTGAGAAATTATTAAATAACCACCTAATTTACTCTAAGAAATTATTATCTCATTTCTTTTTTAATTTTCCATCAAAATATTAAAAGCAACATAATATTTAACAGAATCTATGTTAAAAAGCTATTTTACTTACATCTTGAACTATTTAAAGTGGGTAAAAAGACAGTCTTTATCCCTATCAAATATTTTTTTAATGATAAATCTCTTAAGAATAAATAATTACATTAAGAAACTTACGTCATCTTAATAATTTTTTTTAGTGTTTATATTTATATTATTTTAATAAATTCATTCCAATTATAATATCAAATTTAATAAGTGTAAAACTTTATATTTCTTATTAGAAAGTTATCAATTTACTACTTGCCTAATTAAAATTGTAAAGTGGTATCATTTTGACTAAATTTATTTAAAAAATTGAAATACTAAAAATATCCTTATAACGTCAGTATTTTAATAAAAGTCTCAACAATGGTAAATTAACAAGAAATAATATGTTAAATGGAAAAAAAAAATTGTTAGAATTCTTTAGTGATGATGGACGAAACAATATGTTAAAATAAATTAGGTGTTCATTTAATAATTTCCTTTACTACTTTTTTTTAAGATTATGATAACTATTTAATCTAATAATGTTCATCGCCTAGTCTTTTAGATTGGCAATTTAATTTTTCCCACGTTTGTTGTGAGAGTAGAATTTGAAGTTAAATTTAGAGCCGAGGATAAATTATATTTACGATGAAGCTAATAGGTGAGAACGAGATTCAAATGAAGGCAGATGCTGGTGAGATGTGATTCAAGAGCTATAAAGGACACTGCACAAATTTAAAATTTGAAAAGTTGAAAATAGAAGAAGGTAAAGAAGAAATGGGAAATACAATTAACAGCAGGGTCCTTGGAGTTTGTAATTAGTCAACTTGCGTTTGGGGCTTTTCAGCTTGTCGTTTTAGGCAAAAGGCTTTTAAAAATGGTAGAAGTCAAAGAAGCATGATAATTGCCAGATAGGACATTAACTGCAAAGATACCCCACCGATCGCAATCACCCCCTAAATTCCACCGCTCCTGTAATAAGTCACGCGGGCCCCACCGACTCTTTATTTTGGTCAACCCCTCAATTGATCCAATTCCTATGCAGTGGCAATTGTACCTGCAGCCCCTCTCTCTCTCTCTCTTTCTTTTTTTAATAAATTGAAAAAGGTTTTTACGTTCCACTAATTTCACAGTTTACACAACGGTTCTACAGATTACGGTTCAGTACAAAACCGGGAAATATCGATTTTCTCCCTTTGACAACTTGATCTCGTCTCATCCGTTCCTCACTCAAAAGTCCAATTAGGTAAAACAAAACATTCAGAAGATCCTTATCTGACACGTGTAATAAAAACAGAAACCAAAATCTAAAAAAATCAAATTAAATTAAGTAATTTTTTTTTTAAACAAAAAAAAAAAAACACCAGAGTAATAAATACAACAGTTAAAGAGTAGGAGGAAGAAGAAGGAAGAAAAAAAAAAACGAATGGACAAGAATCCGGATAAATGAATAAATAATAATAAACTATCTGTCAAAACAAAACCAAACAAGTCGTTATCCCCAAAACTTGATTCAATTTCTTAGAAATTTCAGTTTCTTATTTTCTTTCTCTCTCTCCAAACGCGGTTACGGCACACAAACACACTGAGGAAGGAAAATTCATTTTCTCATCACTTGAAAAGAAATTAAATAAAAAAGAAAAAGAGAAAAGCCCCTTTTCATTCACCGAATCTTTGCCCATCTATTTCCCCACCTTTGAAGATTCAACGTTTCATCAGTACCCACCTAAACAAACCCAGAAGAAAAGTAAGAGTTTTTCTTCTACTTCTAAGTCTTCTTTCTGTGTTCGATATTCATTCTTTGTATGTATAGCCCTATTGGGTTGTATTTGTTTCTGATTTCTTGAAGAAAAAATCATTCTTTTTCATTATCTGTAGATCTATTTGTCAGAAAGATTTGTTCTTGTTCTTTTTTTCTTTTTTTCTTCTTTAAAAGCTAATATGGCCGCAGCGGCCATATTTTCGTCTCTAAGGAGGCGAAGGTCACCATCTTTGCAAGCGTTTTTGGCTCCGGTTGACTTAACGGATGTGGCTCTCGTACAAACCCTTCTGTCAATTTCGTCGGAGCTGGTTTCATGCTTTTCCGATAGATGTTTCTTCTTTCAGAGGAGGAATTCTCGGTCTTTGATTAGAAAGATGGAGGTCTTTCTTGTGTTGTTGGAGTATTTAAGGGATTCCGGTACTTGTATTGAATCTACTGCTGTGTTATGTTTCAAGGAGCTATATTTGCTTCTTTACAGGTGCAAGATATTGCTTGATTATTGCGGGCAGTCCAGTAAGTTGTGGCTCTTGCTTCAAAATCACTCGATTTCGGGGCATTTTCATGATTTGAATCAAGAAATATCCACCCTTTTAGATGTCTTTCCTGCTGATGATATTGAATTGAGTGAGGATGTTAGGGAGCAGATTGACTTAATGCAGAGACAGGCTAGGAATGCTAAATTGCATATAGATAAAAACGATGAGTTGTTGAGGCTTCGGTTGTTTTCATTTCTTGATGAGTTTGAACATGGGAGGGTGCCAAATCATGTGGATTTGAGGTCATTCTTTGTGGAGGGTTTGGGGATTAAGGATGCAAAAACTTGCAGAGCTGAAATTGAGTTTTTGGAGGAGCAAATTGTTAATCATGAGGGGGATGCTGAGCCAGCAGCTTCTGTGCTTAATGGGTTTGTTGCAATAATGAGGTATTCCAGGTTTTTGCTTTTTGGGTTTGAGGAAGATGAGGCAGAGTTGGGAATTGGCAGTCATAAGAAGAGAAGAAAAGGGTTGATTACCCAAGAGATTGCTGAGACCTTTCTATCGATTCCTAAGGACTTTTGTTGTCCAATAACGCTGGATTTGATGCGTGATCCGGTGATAATTTCCACTGGACAGACTTACGATAGGCGTTCAATTGCTAGGTGGATGGAGGAAGGGCATCGTACTTGTCCTAAGACAGGCCAAATGCTTGTCCATGATCGGCTGGTACCCAATCGAGCATTGAGGAATTTGATTGTGCAGTGGTGTACTGCTCATGGAATACCTTATGATCCTCCAGAGACTACAGATGTATCTGCAGAATCTTTTGCCTCAGCTTTGCCAAGTAGAGCTGCAGTTGAAGCCAATAGAGCTACGGCGGAGCTTCTCATTCAACAGCTGGCAAATGGGTCTCCTCATGCAAAGACTGTGGCTGCTCGGGAGATACGCTTGTTAGCAAAAACAGGTAAAGAAAATCGTGCTTTCATTGCAAAAGCTGGTGCGATCCCTCATCTCCGCAACTTACTTTCAACTCATAACCCTGTTGCGCAAGAGAATTCAGTTACTGCAATGCTTAATTTGTCAATTTACGACAAGAACAAAAGTCGAATCATGGATGAGGAAGGGTGTCTAGGATCAATTGTCAAAGTCCTGAGGTTTGGACTGACAACAGAAGCAAGGGAAAATGCTGCAGCGACATTGTTTAGCCTCTCTGCAGTTCATGAGTATAAAAAGAAAATAGCAGATGAGAGTGGGGCTGTTGAAGCCTTAGCAACATTGTTGAGATCAGGAACTCCAAGGGGGAAAAAGGATGCTGTCACAGCTTTATTCAATCTGTCGACGCATACTGATAATTGTGTGAGAATGATAGAGGCTGGGGCTGTTACAGCTCTAGTAGGAGCATTGGGACATGAAGGGGTTGCTGAGGAAGCAGCAGGTGCATTGGCCTTGATTGTTAGGCAGCCAATTGGGGCTGCAGCTGTGGGGGAGGAGGAAATGGCAGTTACGGGGTTGGTAGGAATGATGAGGTGTGGGACACCAAGGGGAAAAGAGAATGCAGTCGCAGCATTACTTGAATTGTGCCGGAGTGGTGGGGCATCTGCAACTGAGAGAGTGCTAAAAGCACCAGCATTAGTTGGTTTGCTTCAGGCTTTGTTGTTTACTGGTACGAAGCGGGCAAGAAGAAAGGCGGCATCACTTGCTAGGGTGTTCCAGAGATGCGAGAATGCAGCCTTGCATTTTGGTGGATTGGGTGTCGGATATGCATTCGCAGGAAACTCAGCTGCAAATAGAGATTCAAGTTTCACACCTGACGTCTCTGTGCCAATGTCCATCTCTGTACCTGTTTTGTAATGGTAACATCCAGTCGTGTGGTGTTGTCCTCCCTCTTACATACGTTCCCATTTTTTGTGGTTATAGTTTACACATTCTTTCATAAATTTCAGGTCATTAAAAAGAAAAAAAAGGGAAAGTTATAGGAATACCATATCATGTGTTGAATGAGTGGTTTCTGTTCTTGATTTGTTATCTGAATTTTTTTCACTCGTATTCAGTGATTCAGCAAAGATAAAATAGAAAACACTGTACCATATCATGTGTTGAATTAGTAGCCCTGATTGCATCAAGTAAATAAATGACTCCGATTGATCTTGACACAATTCCAAAAATGAATTCAAGTAGCATTTTAAAATGGCAGATATTATTTTTTGAACTAACATGTGATGAAAGAAACATCAAGAAATCTAAGGTCAAAAAATAGTACAGTTAGATCAATGGTATGCTGCTCTAAAGTCAGAAGAATTAAGGCATATTTCTATTCGGAAGCATTCCTTAATGAAGATGCTGGGAAAAGATAAGATTAAATTTTGACAAAGGAATTTTCCTGGAGATTAAGCTCAAACTAGTGGCTGTCCTTGTCAATGATGCAGCATTGGACCAAAGTTTCTTCTCTTGTATAATGGCTTCTTTTACCCAGAATCAAGTTGGTGCCAATCACTTTGCTCTATTTGATTCCTCGCACTAGTGCGCGCCAGCACCCGTATCAAGACATCATCTTGCTGATGTTTCCATCAACAACCTTTTTTGAGTCGTCTGTAACAATTATCACTCTTGCATTTCATTCTAAAAATTTACATTGCATTACAAATCAAGTTCTTAAAATGTTTGTTACTAATATATCTGTTTCAGAGGTTTATATCCAAATACCGTAGTTTCCACCCGAACTTTCGATAGTAAAGTGTGGTACTAACATGACAACAAAGGACTTTCATTACAATGGCCCAGGCATATTGAATTGCTGGCCTAATGACCTCTGTTAAACTCTCATTAAAAAAATAAATATATAAATAAATTGGCCAGTGTTAGGATGCCCATTTGATGTCAACTCCCTGGGAAAATTTTAACAATGAGCAGAATCTTCCTAGTAATTGCGAGCTTTAGCAGTGGTATGATATGGTGGGTCAGGAGCTTCACAATGATGCATGTGCTTTGACGGATTATATTATTAAACGGCAGGCACCAAAAGTGGATGCACAAGCAGGCCATTTACTGGGGAAATAATTGGAGATTGCAGAAAGATACTTCAAATTATCAAACGTGGACATGTTGTAGTAGTTGATCTTATCTCTAGTGGAATTACAGCTGAATGAGACACAGTTATCATTATTGCTAATCATTCCCCTTTTTTATACTATGATTTGAACATAAATGGTATTGTATGATTTATAACTTAGCTTAAAATTTGTTGATAAATCTTGAAGTCTGCTATGAAATGGCAAGCGGGCTATTTTTTCCTTTTTTCTAACTTGAAAAGGTAGCCGCCAGGCCAAGCAACAACGAGTTGCTTAGTGCCTACACAAGTTACTGAAGTTGAGGTCATTCCCCTTGTTCACAAGTTGGTATGTTGTTGGAGTTGCACATAAATGCTTTTGTTGCTTTGCTTCATTTCATTTGTCTGATGCATGTTATTCTTCTGGGATTTTCTATACGAAAATTTCATCAAAGTAGTGGACGGTTACTTTCATGAAAATGAAAAGAATACATATGACATATGATAGACTAAATACTTGATATTTGTGACTATTACTCCTTGATCACTCGTGAAATTTTGACCTTTCACTTTACTTTTTCCCCTTATTTTGTTGAATTTGTTGTCACCCCTCACCATTATGGCTATTACATACAACGTCTCAACTTTAGATTGATGCAATTCATCTTTCAAAAGAAAAGAAAAAAATAGTGGTGCAATTTGTAAATTTATTCGATATTTATATGATTAAGATACATTAGGCACATTTCTCAATTGATCCGTTGTCGTCCAGCGGTTAGGATATCTGGCTTTCACCCAGGAGACCCGGGTTCGATTCCCGGCAACGGAAATTTTTGTGCATTCCTCATTTTGAGGAACTTCCCCTTGTGTAAATATCTCCGTTGATTCTTAGAACATAATCAAGCCAATAGATCTTTTCGAATTGAAACAAATTACAAACCTGCAAGGTATTGGTCCTCGTGATTCTTTGCCGGGGGGGAAAAAAAAAGAACATCTACTCTCGTTTCTTGTACCATCTTTGTTCATTTCTTTGTCACGAGAATGTCAAAGTCACTGACAGTCCACTTAGCGACTTGATCAGGGTCCTTAAAGATCTCAGTCCCCAGATCAATAGACGTCCACTGCCTTCTAGCCGGTTTAGTGCCAGGATCCTACAACAATAGCAAACAACAGGCCAATGTTAATTCCAAATTCAGCAACCGTGCAATATGATTAAATTTTGAGAATTTCAACATCAAACCTGATAAAAATAAAGTGATTGTGACAATCTTCCAACGTCGAGCTCCCAAGTTCTCTGATCACCAATCCATCCCTCTCCTTGTTTAGTGGGGTATCCATATTCACCCCATACGGGATGTGGCAAAATTTGCAGTATTTCCTGAGGCTGAGGATTGCTATATGGATCGCACAATGTGCTAGGCATCTCTAGATACTCTGCATTGCCAGGGGAACAGTGCAAGTGATATGCTGAATAAGGGAATCTGGAAGTGTCATTGCGATGAACGCGAGTGCCATCGGGGAACGTGTGATAGGGCGGGCACATGCTTAGATGATCCGGACGACACCATGCACTTGTGCTTGGATTTATGATCATTTCACTGTAACGTGTAACGTCTGATGTTACATTCCCATCACAAGGTTCTCCATTGTTCTTCCAGCAGCTGCCCATGTCCATTAGGTAGAATTGGCTTTTTGGACCCCCACCTTTGATCACATTCAGAGTGAACCTTACTTTAAAGTTTGGTGATTCTGGTATCTTCACAATGCGTGGTGTTAAGTAATTCAGTCAATGTCAAACAAATCGTGTTGCTTGTAACTTAGTCATAGTGTGTATAAGAAAGAATTGCTTACAATTTTGGACATGCCCCTGCTTGGGTAATGGTAGCCACCAGACAGGCCATGGGTCGCATCTGATCTCAAGTAAAGCATCAGCCAAGGATACTTTGTTGAAGTCTTCAATACATGATGAAACATCCAACTTCCTTTACCAACTTCTTTCTCCCAAGAAACAGAATGATACGAAAAGTCCCCCGCAAATAATCCTCTACTTAAATCAGCATTCAAATCCCACGAGCCATAAAATCTTCCCTTGAGAGTAGTCCTATTAGCTCCTTGTAATGTTGTGTAGTCATGAAATATCTTGGGTTGGTTCATGCACCCAATTCCAAAGCAAGGGAATCCACTATCAGGGCCAAATGGCCCTACTTTATGGCCATTTTTAGGGCACTTGGCTGCTAGTGTGTCCATGTTGCCACTCTTGAGCATGAACATCCAAAAATGCCAAGGATTTGGGTTGTCTGCAACTTCACATTTTGAGCCCAAATACCGTTCCTTTTCTGCTGCATATAGGTCTACATCTAAAAGGGCCTTTTGTGGCACCCCAAGAAAAGGGTCTCCTACACTTAGCTTGTTGTCTTCCTCTGTGACTCTATGAACCAATGTGTAGGGTAGCTTGTTGCAAAGGGAGCAGTTTTTTCCTGCACATAAATTAATAGGAAAAAATAAGAACACTTTGTAAAGAACAAATATTTGTCACAAAGAAAACTGATGCATTTTTTTGTAGAAACCAATTTCGCTCATGCATTAGCATATTCCAAGTCCCACTAGTACAGGATACGGCATGTATAGTAGCCAAAAATAAGCCTTGAAGCTTTTTATTTATGCCTTTAATGCTAACACAGAATTTAAGACTTGTTTAATCATTGAAAAAAAATGGACAAATAAATGCAGCTTTTTTACATCAACTCCATGAACAAGAAAAAGGACCTAGACCATTCCAGTTGATCACATATTTAACCGCGTTGTGATTGAACTACGACGTAGATGAAAAAAAAAAACCAAGGTGAACACACATTTTCTTTGATAAAAAAGAAGGCGGAAAGGGAAAAAGAGAAGTTACTATATGATTGTGGAGACGCCTTGTATATGTCAAAGCAATCTGCGGCTCTTGGGCTGCCCATGTGAGGAACTTCCTCTCCTACCTCGTTGCACTGATTCCATGACTCAATGGCCAACCTTAAGCTATCCCTTTTCATTCCAGGATCACCAACTGCTGATACATATTCAGTTACAGAACTTGCACTCAAGCACACATTACAAAGAAACACCAAATGCAGAATAATAAGAACATAAAAACTGCATTGTTTCTTGTGTTTAAAATTAGCCATTGATGAAAAATGTAAGCTAACTTGAGAGGATGTACATATTCTATAATATCCAGGATTTTGCCTTATATGTAGGAAATAATCCAATAGCTTGAATGAATGTGGGAAAAGAACTTATTTGCCATATCTTTAGTAGAGATTGCTTGAAACATTTTTTCTTACTTCATAATGTATTACAACTTTCTCTGTCTTATTTGCCTTGCTGGTGCTAATTAATATGTCTAAGTAAGCTGTACAACACTAAATTAAGGTTACTTTAACTTAATCTTGCCCTTTGTTGGGTGCAAATTCTGTTTCATTGACGGTAGTTTGATGCTTAAGCTTTTGTTAAACCTTGACTTTCCCACCAGAAAAGAAAAGGACAAATCTAATTATTCTTGCAGAAGTCCCATTTTCACACCTTGGAATATGCCAAAACATTTACGAAAATAATACTGAATCGGAAAACTGTTGGTTTTATGCAGCAATTGAATATTAGCTTACGCATGATCCTAATCCTTGCTGTTCATTCCACGAACATACAGTAGTAACTCACTCATGTGCCGCCTTTCTTTCTGATGATGTCTGATGCAGTCAAATCAAAGCAATAAATTTTAATCCCCTTATCGGCGCAAATTCTACTTCATAGATGGTGGCTTGTGGTTTTTTGTTGCATCTTGACTTTCCTACCAGAAAAGAAAAGGACAAGCCCATTTGTTCGTAAAAGTCCATATTTTCTGCTGTGAACTTTTACCACATCTGTTTATCCAGTCTGTGCAAATTGTATAATGGTAACATTGATACGACATGAAGATGATGATCATTTTTAAATAGAAAATGAAAAAGAAATGTAACCCTAACCTTTACCTAGCACTGGCAGCAGACTACACTTTAGTTTCAATGATCACATGATTACTTAACCTCTCATTTATGACTATCGTAACATAAATTCCGAGCCTGATAAAAGCATACACCTAACATCTTTCTTGATTTCCATGTATTTTTCTTGTGTGGGGATCATGCTGATTTTTTATATACGACCGAGACTCTCAAGACCTAATGAAGTTAATTGGTATGCACCTACAAATCATAATTTTACTCACTCAACCACTTTTATTAGGTATCTCCAATAACAGTTAGGATAAAGCGGTGGACTTACAATCGAAGCGATGCCTTCATCAATCATCATTTCAGAAGTAAGGATGAAGATAGTTGATACTGTCCTTGAGGTGCAATCCTTCTTTCCAGAGGTTGGTACGAAAATTGCCATCCTGGTAGGCTTGACATGCACTGTTCTATTGGCTCAAGCAAGTAAACTTATGATGACTTTGCCCTTTGTCTCGTTGTCTTATATTTATTTTCTTCTTTTCCTCTTTTATTTCCAAATCGTGTTACGACCACATTTAGTCCATGTAGTGCTTTCTTCTCGCAATCCATCATGAGAAGGGAAAATCAAGTTGAGGATTAGTCAGACTCAGAATCAATCTTCTTGGCTCTTGTGGTCGTCGATAAGCGAAATTAGGCAATTTCTACAATTTATTGAACTTCCAGTCTAAAGAAACTTGATAGGCAATGATTAATAATTCAAAATGCAAGTTGCTGGAATGGCACATGATAAACATTGAAAAGCACATTCAATAACCATTAGAGGTTGCACACACAAGGGAGAAAAAGATACTAATTGAAGCACCGATGACCGAACTAATGTTGAACGTTTGTAAGGGCTAAAACTGCTAATAGATGTAATATTAAACAAGCTTGGCCCCCCTTTTTTGCCCTTTTTGGGCATGAAAATAGCTTGGCTCAGGGCTCAGGCCTAGTCCCGAGCGAAAATGGGAAGATCTTTTTCCCCAACTCCAGTTTCGGCTGCGGTTATTGATCTAATGTCTAAACCCAGCTAAGTTCTACTTCTAATGGGCCATTCTTAAATCCTTTCGTCAATTCAGCCCGAGCCCGACCCCATCAAATTTCATTGGCCACTGCGAAGAGTCTATATCAAAGTTTTGACTAAAGGAAAAAGACAAAAATCAAAGAACCTAAACTAAAGCCAAAAAGCAAAAGGAGGAAACAATAAACCAATTTGGCACAAAAGGGAAATAAATGATTAAAGAGAGAACATCCATCCCCAAATCACTAAAATGCAAAATCCCTGAGATATTACAGAAAAAAAAAAGAAAAAAAAATCCGAAAAAGAGATAATGCCAGACGTCACTAAAACCCAGATAAAAGAAGTGCCAGTTCCAATCATCCAAAACTGCCAACATCTCACAGCCAAGTGGCTGTTACAACACAGAGACAAAATAATGGCATTGTTGATGTTAAAGAGACTGACCCACTTTGCTTAAAGTAAGTTTCTTCTCATAAATGCACTTAAGATGTTCCTTAACACAGAGAACAAAAGACCAAGGGTCCCCCCCTTCAGCATAAATTTCTTTACGAGTACAAACCATAAAAGTAGAAAAAAGTTGCGAAGTGGTCACAGGATTTAGGGCGGGGTTTTCTTTTGAACACATACCTAGCAGGAAAACAAGTAAGAAGCCCACGTCCCTATTTAACAGCCTAACTGTCCCATAACTGCTAGAACCCTCCACTATCACCCATTATTATTATCATAATACTATTCAACTCAATTCAGTTTGTTAAGTGCAACCCAGGAGAAACAAATCAGAAAAATACTCTTATACAGGCAATTAGCAATATAGAAGAAAGTTTTACACTTTCGTTAGTGCCGTGGTAGCACTAGCAGCAAAAGATGAAGTGGGGAAGAAAGAAACTTTCTTCTGAGTCTTCTCGCAATTCTTTGATCGCTCATGTCTTTCCTGTCTCATGGCTTTCCAAGTTCAAGCAGAAGAGTAGGGATGTGGAAGCAAAACCAGCGAAAGTGAAGCAGGAAGGTAATCGAAACTCACCCGCAAAATGTGTCGGTGTCAGTGGCAGAGGAGGTAGATTCTACGGTGGTGAAGGTGATGCTTTCTGGAGGCTATCATTTGGTGAGGAAGGTGGTGATCAAGGAAAGACTAGTAGGGGTGATTTGAGTTCAGTTTGGTATGATCATTCTGATGATAAGCTTGACGTTCCACCTTCAGTTTGCCGGAGCTGTGGATCAAATGCTACCACGCTGTCGGGAAATGAAGAGATTTATAAGTTCAATAACTTAGTTTCGGATGCAAGGAAGATGAAACAGTTGCAGAAAAATGTGGAGATATTTCATACTCAAGGGGAAGCAGTTACCAAGACACTGAGAGTGACAACTAAGGAGGAGCGGAAATTGAAAAAAATAAACGAAAGAGTTCCAAAACCGAAAGAGAAGTGGTCCAAGCTAGAAAGATCTCGAGAGGGAAGAGAGGAAAAATCAAGAAAATCATTTGAAAAGGACCATTCAGAATTTGAAACAATTCCAATGATAAAGAGGGAGAACTGCAAGTTAATCAGAGCTGCCTTGAAGAAACATCACTTTGTCTCTTCCACAGATTCAAGAAATTCTAATTTGACAACAGTTAAAGAGGATAATGTACTCACCTTCCAGAATTTAAATGGAAACAACGAAATTTCAGCAGGAAAAGTTAGTTCCGAGTGGGAAACATTGAAAGAGATGAAGCTCAAAGAGGTAAAGTCAAAGAGTGAGAACCAGAGGAAATCTTTGTACATAAGCAGGGAATTACAGACTAGAAAGACAAAGCAGATAAATGGCAAAGTCAAGGTTGGCTCTCCAAGAATAAAGGCTCTTGAAGACATGAAGAAAGCTAAATTGATGAAGATGAAGAAGGGAAAGGAGAAAACATCAGAGGGAGCAAACCTAGAGAGCTTTGCTGTTGTCAAATGTTCATTTGATCCCCAAAAGGACTTCAGAGACTCAATGATTGAGATGATCCTGGAGAAAAGGTTCAGCCAGCCACAGGAGCTCGAAGAGCTCTTGGCTTGCTATCTGACATTGAATTCTGATGAATATCATGACCTCATCATCAAGGTATTCAGGCAGGTATGGTTTGACTTGAACCAGGCTTGCTTTGATGAATTACAGAATGCAAACTATTGCCATAATTAATTAGTGTTTCAAGATGATGGTAATCATATTTTCATAGATACTAGTATTTCAATATTAGGCTTCTAACTTCATCACATCGCAATCTTTGCTTCAGAATCAACATCTGTGTGGATGCATCATGCCTGTGTCCATGTTTTAAATCATTTGTCTGCGGGTGCATGATCATGCTATGCATTGTACCATCATCTTCCCTCTATCGTAGAATGGAAGGTACTAAATAGTAAGTAGAATCGTTAAGGTCGTAAACAGTACCATCTATTATCTAACTACTTAGTTACTATGAGCGAAAACAACATTATGCATGATGCCTCTCAACCTTCATGAGCTCCATTCAGTTGTCCCATCATCGTCAGCGTTGACTGTCGATAGCAGTGCATGTACCAAAAAGAAATAGAGAAGGTATGAGGTCGCTTCATTTCCAAGCTAATTTCTTATTGCGACCAAGCCCTTGTTCAGCATCGAAGTGCTGTAATTTAAAAACTAAAGTTACTGTAAAATTAAAAAAAATTATAATTATAAAATAAAACTTAATAGTATATAGTAAGAATAACTTTTAAATAATAATTTTAATAAAATTAATAAATATATAATAATTTTTTTATTATATAAGTGTAAAATCAAATCAGCTTAAATTTTAAGTTATACCTACTAATATTTACGAAACACTTTAATATTGTATCTTTCCAACCTCAACCCTAAAAAAGAACCAAGAACATTGTTCTTGGAGAGCTTCCCAATATATCCTCCTTTCCTTTGTTACATACGCAAAAGAGGATTTTTTTCCCATTCCCCCAAAAGTTCAATCCACCATCAAGATATATTATTGTTCTGTTTCACTCAACTGTCAAAGGCTCGAAGATCATTCCTCTGAAAAACCATTGCATAGACTTTTGTACATTCTACAATCTACTGCGCCTGGTTTTAGTAAGCCTTACATCAATTGATAAACCAAAATCTAGTGTCAGCCTCCAGGCACCTGAAGAATTGGAACTTCTTTAAAGCAAAACTAGTGTTCATACTGGATTTACAGTACTTATCGACTAATCAAGATGAGCCAGAATTCTAAATCATCCTCTTGCTAACTCGAAGTGTAACGTTTGCACAAAAAATGATTCCTTCACCAAACAAAAGCTCGTGAATTATACCATTCATTTCTATCATGCTACAGCCAAGCTCGTTATTTACTCTTTGTACCCTCGTCTTTCTCTCCACTTCACATAACATCATTCCATCTTTCAACAGATGCAAACATATTTGAAAATTAAAATAACCAGCGCTATCTTGGGGTAACTGCTGGACCTTCCTAGCTGCATGTTCTGCCATCTCCAAATTGCATGGTTTTTGCAAGCACCCAAAATTGACTCCCAGCAGAGTTTCTCTGTGGCATCGCTCTCACAAATTCCTCAGCCTCCAGTAGTAATCCCGATTGACCAACTAAATCCACCGTACAGCCATAATGCTCAACCGTTGGTTGAATCCCACATACACCATGGGGTCAAACATTTAATGCCCCTGACGATATGCAGAGACAGAGCACTGATAGAGGTCAGTACATTGGGCTTAAAATCCTATGCCAACATCTCCGATTATATGTCAATGAATGTTTTCCAAATCCATGCGTACTTAAACCCCCTGAAACTGTAGAATTCCATGTGGTAATACCCTTGTTCTTAGCACTTCTGAACACTCTCTTAGCCTTCTCAATGTCCCCACATTTAGAATAGATGGCAACAAGAGCAAAGCTGTAAAACCATCTATTCCAGCCCCTTCTAATCTATATAATCGGGAACCCATTCACCCTGGCTTGAAGCTCCAATACAAGCAGAAGCAGATAAAAAATTCGCAACTGTGCAATTATCAGGCATCACTCTGCAGATTCTCAAACAGCTCTAAAACTTCCTTAAAAGGAATGGCCCTCGTGTAAGCAGAGATCACAGCATTCCATTAAGCTCCATTCTTCGAGGACGTGATATCAAAAACTCGTCTTGCCTCTTAGACTAATCCGGCATTTGCGTACCCTGACATCATAAAATTCCAAGAATCCACATTCTTAGCCTCCATTTCATCAAATAAATCTCGTGCTATTTCAGTCATACCCTTTTCCACATAAGCACTTAGCAAAGCCACCTCTTTTCGGCATCTCAACAAACACTTTTACGTGCAGTTTCGGTATATCCGGTTCTGCATACAAATTGATTAAAATGAACTTTGAATACATAAAATCATAACCAGATCCAATTTTTTAACAAGTGGCCATGAATTTGCATCCCCTCTTTAAATCCAACAAAATTAGAACATGCTTTTTCTGCAAAAGTGAAAATATACTTGTCAGGGAAAACACGGCCATATAACTTTAACATTTGGAGAAAGATCAGGAAAAGCATCTTGAGGGCTGAGGCTGTTGCATAAGCTCTAACGATGGCAATAAAAGTGAACGAACCTGGGTTGTGAATGCAAGTGAAAATGGAGTGAGTTTAAGAGAGTATGAGGATCAAGGTTGGTGGTGGCAAAAGTAATGAGCTTGCTCGCAGCGAATGTGCTGTTAAACTTGCCAGTTTTGAGCGTATGGGCGTGAGATTGTTGGATTTCAGTCGGGAAACATTTCTTTCCGTGAGACAATTGGACTAATTTGGCAGATGAGCATGAGCCTGACTGCCTCAGATAAGACTGCACTAATTTGGTAGATTAGCTTTACTTCATGAGCATGAGACAAGACGGGCCTGAAAATGCTCCAACGATTGTAAGCCTTGAAGGCTGTAAAGTGCGAACAACGAGGCGTCCCGTGACCGGGGCTTATAACTGAACCACATTTATTCAACAAGTCCGGTCCGAAACCAATAGCAATCAGTGTTTTAAGGAAAACATGTTAAAAATGTTTATACATACATCCGTATCAACATCAAGGTAACTTTTTGAAACCTGCCTTCTGCGTTCATTATGCCATTGCCATTGCCAGCACATCTGGGTTCTGGGCTGCAGTTGTAACTGAAATCTTCATGAATGAGGTAGGATGAAGGTTGCAACTGGTAGCGAGAAGGTAGTGATTAAACTAATAAAACTAGAACTAGCTACATACCAAATGGGCAAAAACTGTCGGTACCCTCTCAGTTCATCCAATAAAAACATTAACAAACAACACTACAATTATCTTTATTCTTTACGTTTTAGATAAGTGAGTTTGTTCCTTGCTGAAATAAGAAGAGCATGATTATGGATAAAGCCGTGGAGAAAGACAAAGCCGCTCGCTCATGCCAAGCTGGCTCATTCACCATAAACACTTTTGACTGATTTACTTTTTGCCCCTCTCCCCGCCCCCACCCCAACCCCCGAACATGAATATTGTTCCAGTAATTAATCTTTAATCCAAAATGTATGACAATTGTGTGATGAAAAAAGCAGCACTTGGACATACATAACCTTACACATTTTTGCATTGACTTTTAAAGCCATATAACTTAATCCAATCACAGGTGGCATGATAACCACCAAGTCTCAGTGGAGTCCACCACTTGCTAAAAGCATTATTCACACAGAACAGAAGTTCAATAAAATTTGGAAGTTAAACAGTACTCTTCTAGATGATCAGAGAGAGCCTGTAGCTACAAGCATAAAATATTCCACTAAAAATAAAAAAGAAAGAAATGCAAGCAACAGCAAGTTTCAAAAGCCCAACTGGTTCTTTCAATAAGCACATACTAATCTACGCACTTCCAGAAGATAAGAAAAGGAGTGAACCTGCTTTGGTTGCAGTTCCCAACACAACTTATGCTTTACAGCTGCATTGATACACCATTGGAGCCCTGAGAAGGAAGCTTAGAACATCTGAAGGAACCCCTATGATGCATCTCCAATTAAGGTGGAAAGCAAGAGCAGACCATCAAAGAAAATCTAAGGCATTCAAATTTAAAAACATTTAAGAAGAAACATTTGCCAGGCCACTTATCTTTGGTGATTATCAATCTATTCAATGTAAAACATGGTCGGTCAAACTCCAAACCTCACTGCATCACTGGCAATGGAATTTCAAAATGATTCTGGACCATGACGATTGCTAAATAGAAAAGCATAAGCCATTAAGTAAAAAATTTGGTAATGTGACACAGGAAAAAAATTTAATGGGTTAAAATCGAGACAAGAATAAGATGAGAGTTTCTTTAGTTTACATATCGTATTATATTAGGAATAGAAAATAGCCATAAATGACAAATCATCAACTGAGAAAGAAAATTGACAATGCAGTGTTTCCCGCATAACATGGCAATGGGTAAGAGCTACTGTTATCAGGAGGACATACTAAGCATCACTTAGATACTGGTGTAACCACAAAACCAATGTATGTGCAACTGTGCTTGCCTATAGTGAATGCTACTCTTTGATAACTGATGAAGCAGAAATAAATGAATGATGTGCCCCCGCGCATGCACACGCCAAAAAAAAAAAAAATAAATAACTTAAAGAGGGAATCTCTATTTATTGTCAAATCCAACCAATAATACCCAAAAAAAAGTAACGTAAGATACTAAGGCATTAAAAGCTAGGAAAACAACCAAACAATATCAAGTCCTCTCTGCAGGGGTAAGATGGCCCATCTGTTCTGCAAGACTATTTACATTCCTCATATTCCACCAAAACTTGCCATGATCGGCAGGTTTGTTTTCATTCTTTTTGCCATCACATTCCTTTCTTTCTGACTGAACTTCCTGGGCGTCAGAAGAACCAGGATTCTCAGTCAAAAATTGTTCCCAAAACACATCATTGACCCCAGCTTGCACAGGAATGGTGGTTGCAGTCTCTGGCTCCTTTGAAGGAACAGGCTCTGTAGCAGCAGTCACAGCAGGCTCTGAGTTCATGTCAATTCCAGGAGATTTAGGGCGAGCATCAACATTAAGTTGTATGCAAGATATAGCTGGACTATCTGCACAACTTGTAGATTCATCCAACTCCAAGCTTGAATTAGGTTGGAAGCAACTTTGACCAACGTCTTGAACAATATTCTCCCAAAATGTCATGGAGGACTCCAACTGCTCAAACTTCTCCATGTTCGAAGAAGAAATATCAGCACTATCAGCACCTCCTACAATTTGGGAAGTCCCCATCGGATTGTCTTCGATGTTGGCTTCATCATAGAAGTAATCAATTCTTGGCAGCCTTCTCTTCCTATCATGATTCTCCAAGTGCACCCCGAAATTTGACTCAAGTCCAGGTTTTTGCAAGGCTCGACCTACAAAAGACACCATCTTCTGCTGCCTCTGTTCCATCAGTTGAAAACGCTCCCTCAAAAGCTGCATTTGCGACTCAAATCCTTGCCGCTCCTGCTCATGTCGTTGTAACTCCAAAAGAAGTATTTCTTTTTCTTTTTTTAACCTCTCAATATCATCCTTGAGACCTTGTCTTTCTGATTCAGTTAATGGAGTTCCTTGTCCATGTAGATTCTGATTAGAATGGCTATGAACTGGCTTTCGTCTATGGATGTTCTTCAAACGTTCAGGCTGACCTCTCACAAAATCTTCATTTGCAAATTCCCATTGTTCAGGATCAACTTTTCTAAAACCCTGTTCAAATGTAAAATTAGTTCATTATATGTATACACAATAAAGTAAAAATGAAATAATGTTGACCGAGCTAAATAATACAAAGGCTTACATATGTGTTGAGCTGTCTGATGAAGCTTGAGAAGTTATTGTGCTTAAAGTATTTTGGTAACAAATCCCTAGCAAAATCTGGTGGATTCCACACAATAAAGCTCTTATTACTTGAACTCCAGGACACAGTCGAATTTGTCGAAGGATCATCTACCATCTCATATGTTTTTGCAAGAAAGGGAGGAAGTGAATTTGAACTACCTTGGCCGTCATCCATCACAAACTAAAGGATCCAATCACGCAGTCCCCAAACTCAATACCCAAAACTAAACCATAAACCAGTGCAAAATCCTATTTCCAGGGAAAGTCAAACACTTAATTTTCTTCAATACAGCAACAGAATCTAAGCTGGAAAGCTCAAACTTCTGATTATTAGTAAGCTCAATCAAGAACAAACCCTTCTATCGTGTTCATTGACCTCAGAAAGAAACCAAAACCTTAAATTCCCATCAACCCAAATCACAAATTTCCAAACGAAAAGCTCCGTATCCTCAATCAACACAAATCAGATAGCATAAGCATTCTGGAGCCTATTCCAGCAATAAAAGCAAAAAATAAAAATAAAAATAAAAATAAAAATAAAATCCAAAATTCTTAGCAGCAACAATTTTTAGTCAAGCACCAATCCTTTTTTACCTCAAATTCAAAAGCAATTGGGAACCCAGATCATAAATCTCACAAAAATCAATCACAAGTCTCTATAAGCATAGCAGCAGTCAACACTCCTAATCACTGCACTGATGCCGCGCCAAACAAATTAATTAAAATTAAAATTTTAGAAAAATAGTAATAAAAATTTTGTCATTATTTGTTTGAACCCACCAGCCTATTTGGCAATCCGCATACCGCAATATTTAAAAAACAATAACAATTGACGAATTCCCAAAATAACAAAGAAACCCCAAAAAAAGAACGAGGAACTAAAAGCAAGAATCTTCAAGTGTTTTGAGCTTTTCACCTGAAAGGGATATTGCGCCAGAAAGTTGGCTGGTTCCCGTTTCCCTAAACGGTTCGTTTGGTCCTTTCCTTTTATCAGAATTTTTGGGATTCGCTCTCTCTTTCTCTAGTTTCTACTTTCTAGAACCGCGTAGATTGATTTTTTTTCAGAAATTTAGGGGGGGGTTTTATTTATACACCTTTTTAACTGCATCACAATTTAATATTTGCAAATAATTTTACATATTACTTGCATTTTTACTAAATTGCAAAATATATAATAACTTACTACACTACGAACAGTCATAATATGCATAGCTGGCTCCATATAATTGGTTACTTCCCTCTTTTATTTTATTTATTTTTTTATTTTGTTGTAATTTGCGCCGTAACAGTTTCTTTGGAGTCCAGACAAGACGAGACCAGACCACGCTAGTTTTGGTAAAATATGATATGTTTACTTTGTTGGCAAATCCCTACGTTCCAGGGTTTTTTTTTTTTTTTTTTTCTCGAGAATACGCTCGTCCAAGGGGCTCGGCTCGGCGAACAGTAGCCGTACACGTGGTCCAATGTTGGCCTTCTAAAAGTTTAGCTAGTTAATTAAAAATTTTCTTCTAATTGAGATTGAGACACAGCACGAGATTGCTTTGGTCTCGGTTCAGCCATGGAAATTTCTTGCCTTTGAAGTGCATGGTGCAACACGTGTATGGGTTTTGACTGGATAATTGAGTCTCGTCGTTCATTTCATTCAATGAATAAATCATTTTAAGTCGAAATAAAAGATCGCAGATAAACATACGAGATTGTTCAATTCATTGGATACTTTATTAATTTGTAATGTCTCGTCTCGTTGAATTGAAGACCAGAATAGTTGCAACTTGCAATGATAATGTTTGTTGTCTTTCAGCAATCGAGTTTGAGTTGACCACAAAATTCTGAACTTGACTTTGAGACAAGGAATTGGACCAAGTCGGATCCCCTGTTTATACTCCAACGAGGACTAATCCTCTGATGATATTCGAGCTTGGGCTGACCGGTCATCGATTGTCGCGGTGTGGAAAAATAAAGCCCAAGTGTGGACTTCGTGGAAATTGGAATCTTTACTTTCCAATCAGGGAACAAAAGTGGAAAACAAATTTCACATTTTCTTTTTTTCATATTCTGTAAATGTCATTTCAAGATGCATCTTAGGGGATACTAGTTGCTTCAACTTGGTAAGTCATACTGTCATGCGAAAACATAGTCCAAATGTGAATTATGTGTAAGTTGGAATTTGTGCAGCACTTTCTATTTAACCACAAACTAACAAACACTGATTCAAAATAATAATAATAATAATAATAATAATAATGTTATGTTCATGAGGTTATTACACAAAATTTATAGCTCAAGTTAATTTTCATTGATTAAAATAATAAAATGTGCCTTAATTTTATATAAATTATACATATATATGTGCTACGGGAGATTTTACATTTTAAATCTCACTTACGTCATGATCGAGGATGGATGTGATTTTATGTGTTTTTTTTATTTTAAATAAAAATACATGAAATTATAATAAAACGTGGGCCAGTACAATTTTTCTAGAAAGTGCTTTGGGTTTGAATCCTAAAATGTTGTTTTCCTTGTTTTATTTTTCCAAATCAAACTCAACGATTTTTATTTTTCCTTTATCTAAAACACATTTAAAAAGCCTTGTAACGGTCATCTAATCTTATTTTTCAAAAGATAAAATTATTTTGTTATGATATCTATTTATATCCTGTATTGTAAGAAAATTGTTATTGAAAACAATTGAGCACTTATAGATACTTTTAGTATTCTTAGAAATTACATCAAAACCCTGAACTTCAATAATAGTTCCTTAATATTTATCCATCATATTTTTAATTATTAGAATTACTGGAAATATAATTCAAAATTCTGAATGGTATCCAATCTTTGTTAGCTAAAATGGCTCTTTTTTAAATAATTTTCTAATTACGAATCAAAAGATTGTTGAACATCAAGAGGGTGTTTGTTTGTTAACTTAAATGACTTCAAATGGCTTAACTTAATTGATTAAGTTAATTAAAGATGTTTGTTTTTATAGCTTAATGGGAGTTTTTAGATAACTTTGACTTAAACCAATTTTTTTAAAAAAATTTTAATCTTAATCACACAATTAATTTTTAATGTTTAAAAAAATCTCTCTCCAAAGCCCACCCATACACGTTTTCCCACTAATAATCCCATCTTTATGTTTTTTTATACAGTCATGGAATCTCTTCTAACTTTTGCCTTTCTCATCAAGTTTTTCAATCTCCTATTAATCAAAGTTATTATTCTTAAGCTTTTATATGCAATTCTATAATATGTGTTTACTAAAAAAGAATTTGTATATTATAACTACAAAATCGTTATGTATTTACTTGAATTCTTATATATAATAAAATATTATGGCACTTATATTTTTTGAGATATATATTATTTATTTGACATTCAAATTTAATAAGGGTACAAATATAAAAATACATATTTTTATTTTCTAAATTGTCAAAAGAAACAACTTAATACTTATATTTTTTTTTATGTGTGTGAGTGTTAATTCATATTCAGACATTTAGGTCTATTTAAATTTCAAATAAAAAAAGCCACCTATTTCTTCACAATATGAATTGATAAATAAAACAAAATGTAATATTCATAATAATCTTTGGTCAACATGTTAATAAAAATGTTTTTATTAAATTACGTCATTTTCAACTTTTACAAACGTTAAATCAATTTTTTTTTAAATAACTCAATTAATAATTGTTAAATAACTGACGTGTTATAAAAAAATTAATTTTGAACCAACAGCTGCCTAATAAAACAATAATAACAATTTCCACCCCCCCTTTGAATTTTCTTTTTCCTTTTTAGTTTTCTTTTTTTTTTTAATAATGTTTATTTTTTGGACTTCTTTTTCTTTGATGTAACAAAAAAACAAAAACACGACGAGACAAGATACCATTAAAAAGCTTAAGCCCACAGCGCAGCTAGCCGAACGCACTGTAAAGCTAAGATATTATCATCTCGGTTTGACACAAAACGGTTTGAGGGAGATGGGGGTGCGGGTACCCCGTGGGTGGCGGACAAATCGGCGACCCCACCAGCTCTTCTCAGGACATGATTACTTTATCTCATTACTCTCCAGCCAGTGGGGCCCACCACGTAGAATACCTTTTATACTCCCGCCATCGGTGCCACGCTAAATAGCCTCAAAATTACAATTCAATGGCCAATAGTAGAGCTGGCAAAATGGGTCATCAGCTCAAGTTCGTATCGTGTCAAATTTAAATCTATTTAAATCTAATCTATTTAATAATTGTGTTAAAATATTAAGATCTAAACTTGATACGAAAAAATAATTAGATTACCCAATAACCCACTTAATATTTATATATTAAATAAAAGTTACATCAAATATTTACACATTGTCATACATACGTATGCACATACATCCGTACATACATACATAATTTATCGATATTATAAAATATACATATCTACTAAAATATTACACACACTATTGATGTTTTAATTATATATATGTAAATAAGATTATATATCAATATTATAAAATATACATGCCTACCAATATTTTATACATTTACACTATTAAAGCTTTAAATGTATTTAAAATTTTATAAATAAAATATTATGTCTATATTCATCCTTTTAAAGAATAAAAATAATAAAGAAAATCATCTCTAATATTTAAGTTTTGATAACAAGAATCTGTAAATTATTTTAAAATAGAAAATATAATCGGGTCATTGATCGGATAAATGGATCAAAAATTTTAATTCTAATCTGACACGGAAAAAAATCGTGTTGACTCGGACCCGATCCATTTAATAATTGTGTTAAATTAGATAACTCATATCTATTTATTGGTGTTGTGTTCGTGTCGGATAATCGGATCGTGTCAAATTTTATCAGCTCTAGTCTCGCAGAAGCGGCGGACCTGAGTAGAATTTTCCAATCCAATTAATTAACTGAATGACCAGTAGGAGTCCGCTGCGTGCGGGCACGACGTTGAACTTTGGATTATTTGGATGGACTACCGGCGTAGGGGCCAAGTATTTTATTATCCTTCTTTTTCTTTTGAGAAGAAATATTATATAATTTTACGATAAGTTACTAGGTAAGTTGCTGTTTGTCTTTTTACGATAAGTAAGTTGATGCTTGTTTGTTTGTATTTTTTTTTATATATATTTACTTATTATTTGTTTTCCTAACTTATCATTTATTATACGTTAATTTTATGTGAACAGAAAGGTAAAAAATTCATTTTTATCTAAAATGTAAATAGCAAATTTTAATTTTGAAACTCAAAAATACCCCATAACATTTTGCATTATTATTAAAGATATTTTTATTTTTATTTTTTTATAATTTTCATTCGTATGGTAACATTAACTAACCAAAATATTGAACAACTTAATGTTGTACTATAATGGCTTCCATAGTGTTAATTTTATAACCACAATTGACGTAATAGTAATATCTTTTATTATAAAACTAAATTAAGAAATCATGATAGTAGTATTTTTTTAAAATCCTATCAAACTAATTAACTTGTTAAATTTCTAAATATGAAGAAAAATATATCCACAAATTAAAATGATGTTTATGTCAAAATATTATACTTTACATTTTTCTATTCAGAAATTGAAATATAAAATAAATATGTCGTTTAAATATTTACATCTGTACCTATTCAAATTTTAGCTATATTCATTACTATTCAAATTTCGTGGGAAAAAAAAAACACATCCTTAAGGAACAAATTGAAAAATAAAAAAAAAATTATAATTTTTAATATTGCAAGATAAAATATATATATTTTCTCTCTTAATTTATATATTATTTTAATAAAACAAGAGAATTCTCTTATTGTAAAATTACTCTTACTTATCTAAATGTACATAGTTTGCTAGCTAAGAACCTGACTTCTTAGGCTTCTGTTCTAACACAAATACCATTTACCCAACCCTTTTTTTATTAGACTTTTCATTTTCGCGCCCCGATAACAAATTTAAGGTTCCCTAGACATGCTCAATTAATTAATTAGCAGCCAAATTTCTATAAAAAAAAAGAGCAAAATGCAATGGGTGGTCTATGAATTTGAATTAAGGTTGTGTTTACTTGCTGGAGTGGGAGTGAGGAGTGTGGATTCCTCCAACTCCAGCGTTTACTTGCTTAAAATGGCCACGGATTGGGAATCCTACTCCGTGGGCCCCACTCATTTTTTGAGTGGGGAGTGGGAGTGGGACTCCCATTGGGGGAGGTGGGAGTGGGAATCCACTCCCACCTCTCCCCTTTTTACTATTTAATTTAATTTAATTTAATTTAATATTTTATAATTAATAAAATAAAATAAATAATATTTATTTGAATAATAATATTATATTTAACTAAATAATAATTTACATTGATTCTAAGTTAAAATTATTTTAAAATAATACTATTACATTAATAGAGAATTAATAAATATAATATTATTATATTTATTTTAAAAATAATAGTACTATATTTATTTAATATTAATAATAATAAATAGTTTATTCTAAGAAAATATTAATTTTGTACTAAATAATATTTTATTATTATTTTATATAATAATAAATTTAATATAATTATATTAAATAAAATAAAATAAGGTTTCATTTTATATTAAAATTAATAATTTATTGTTCATAATTAAGAATATTAATAATTATAATAAATTTATAAATATAATAAAATAAATATTATTCATTAAATATATTTTTTATTAGTTTTGTAATTAAAAACTATAATTCTTTAAATAAGGATAAAATTGTAATTTGAAACTATTTACTCCCAATCCAAGACAAAGTAAACACATAAATTGGATTCTGATCTCTATTCCATGCTTCCATTTTAGTGTAAGTAAACAACATACTCTCACTCCCATTCCACACTCCTAATCCAAGGATTCCCACTCCTCATGATTCTCACTCCAATCCAAAAAGTAAACGCAGCATAAGTGTGTATAAATTGAAGTAAAAGACACACTCCTTTTTTTATTTATATTCAAAACGATGACACATTCATGGTACATTCACTTTTTGAATTTGAAATCAGAATCATTAATAGTATTTACTTACAAAATTGAGGTTGAAATTGAAATCAAAATCGTAGAAAACCCACAAATTTAAAAATCATTTCCATTGATTTGATTCCCAACCTTTCCAACAACTTCCAAGGAAGGGTTGGGAATCAAAATATAATTTCTAAAACGACTCATTATACCTCCGTTAAATTCTTATAATCCCCATATTATCGTCAATTAAGTTTCATTATTTTTAACATTTTTTACAGAGTTTATGAAATATCTAGAAGTTTTGTATTACTTACAAATAGGTCCTATACTAGTACTACTAATAATAATAGCAATAATGATGATGATGATGATGATTATTATTATTATGATTATGATTATTATTATTATAATCATCATCGCCATCATTATTATTTATTAATGTTATTATTATTATATTAATATTATTGTTATTAATTTTTTAATTTATTTTCATTATTATTATTATTATATTAATATTATTGTTATTAATTTTTTTTATTTATTTTCATTATTATTATTATTATTATTATTATTATTATTATTATTATTATTATTATCTATTGTCACTAATTTCCTTATCATTAAATTTATTTTTTAGTATTATTATTATTATTATCAGCATCATTAATGTCATCATTATTAATAAATATAATTTTATTATTTTAATTGTTATTATTAATGTCGTTATTTTTAATATTAATACTATTATTTAAATTTATTATTGTTATTGTCATTAATTTCATTATTATTATTACTATTAAAATTTATTAATTTTATTGTTTTAATTAATTTTACTGTCGTTATTATTATTTTCAGTTTTATTATCGTTTCTATTCTTATTATTGTTATTATTATAATATATACATATTGTATTAGGGAAAATAATTAACAAATGATATTTTAATAATTTAAAACAGTCCATTTTAATTTCAAGATAAAGTAAACACATTAATGTTAATACATATTTTGATTCTTACAGCTCTAGTAAATAACTTATTCTGATTGTAATTATTTATTTCAATTCTTACTCATTCCAAATTGAATCTATTTCAATTGCAGCTCATTTTTATTTTCATTTAGTAAATGCACGATTATTGTAGATGGGACGGATATTTCTTTATCCTTTATAATTAGAGCGATATTTCAAATAATAGATGAATAATAATAATAATAATGCTGTGAAAGTGAGCTAAGTAGCGAAAGGAAGAGGCCACACTGGGGAGGTGGCGCACGTCCGATTGGCCCACAATAATAAATACGAAAAACAATGAAAGATGTAACACCTGGCTGTCTAATTTTTGCAAGATTAGAATATGGCGTGAAGGGTATCTGAGTCCGCGTCTCACTCCTCCGGTCTTCCCTTCTTTTGTCACGCGAAAAAGCAAAAGGGGTTAGTGTGCAGATGAGCAAGTGAACTGGGCAGTGTAACGTGAAGAGAGGGCGAGGAGAAGCCTTAAAGGCTTAAATCATTATAGAAACCAACAAAGATGAAAGCAAGACGGACTTTGCTAGCTTACAGAATCTGTAAGTTACAGACTGCACCATCAGCCGTTGGATGCGGAGTGAGAAATTAAACAATAAAAAATTGGATGGTGGGATGGTGGGAGAGGTTAGTTACAGAAGCTGCACCATAGACAGGTTCAAGAAAGACACGTGAAGCGGATTTGGTCATCATGTAATAATGCACCAACGCCAATGTACAGATGCAGGTTACATCATACAGTGGCATGGATACCCTCTGACACAGCGTTTCACTATCAATCTTAGTTAGTCTTAAGTTTCACTCCACACGTCGCTCGCCGCCGGCTAGGCCTGCCACAAGGCGCCTACCTACGGTTTAGGTTTTAGTTAGGGATGGCTATTATTTTTTTGTTAAAAGATTACTTATATTTGCTTTACATTGGTTTAATTTAATTTGTTGATCATATATTTAATTATATTTCTTTTTCATTTTATTTTTAAATTGATATCATTTGCAGTAATACCTATTTAGATATCACTTTTAAAAATAAATAACTATGAAATGAAATATAATCCATCTTGTTTGTATAATAAAGTATATTGAATAATTCTGATAAGGGGGAGGCATTCTCATTTTAACAAAATAAGAATATTATTAATAAATAAATAAAATATATTAATAAAAAAAACAACCTTTATATTTTTAATAGATAATGACTCTTAGATGTGCGGATGCCTAAATATAAATTTCATTGAGATTCATTATTATATTATATGATGTAATAGTTAACTGAATAGAAACTACAACATCATTTAGTGTAATAATAAATTGATATAAAATTCACATTTAGATATTTATATTTAAAAAACTGTAAATATAAGGCAGTAGATATAATGGAACTACTCCACCATAAAATATTAATAATGACTGTCAGATTACAATAATAAATATAAATATAATATTTATTTTTATAATTATACGGTTATCATCCATATTCCACTATAATTCAGTTCCAAGATAACCAAAACCTCTATATAAATATGTGTGTGTGGGGGGGGGGGGGGGGGGGAGAGATCTCAAAATCTTAGCTGTTAGATTTATTATGGACTCGACTAGCTTACAGAATCTGTAAGCTACAGACTGCAGCATCAGCCGTTGGATGTGATTGGATGTGGAGTGAGAAATTAAACCATAGAAATGGGACGGTGGGATGACGGGAGATGTTAGGTACAGAACCTGTACCATAGGCAGGTCCATTTATTATATAATAGAAAAGAAAAGAAAACGAATTGGGTTGGGCTGAGTTGAGAGGCTGAGTAGAAGATGATGGTCAAAATTTTGGGCGTGGAATGCTTTGCACCGATCCCAAAATCCAAACAATCAGTCTAATCTAATTTTACCTTTGAATATTTTAGTCTATGGCTAACATAAGCAACATAGGCTGCTTTATATAATATTATCTATTTTCCTATAATACCCTCACTCGTTATTTCGTCTACAATCTTACGAAACTATTGGTGGTTATTCGGGAAATATAAAAACGGTTTGGTATGAACACCAATCATTGATCAACATAACAATTAACACCGTCTTTCTCTAGTAGCTGCGAAAGCCACTAGCTCTTTATAAAAAGCCTAAACACGTGTTAGCCCCGTGATCTCGGAATAAAAGCTCCCAGTGACTAGTGAGTGGCCCATCCACGTAATTTTCCCCACAATCCATGTCCATTTACACTAGCACTCTGTATTAAGTTCACCTTCCCCAAACCACTCCATTTAACCACCACTCCACTCCCTCCGTCTCTTTTAAAAGGAGGGAAAAAGAAAGGGAAAAAAAAAACATCACTACACTCTCCGACTTCACATGAAACCAAGCTCTTGAAAAGAAGCGACGTCGTTTTCGGCTTCAGTGAAAATGACGTCTGGGACGAGAATGCCGACGTGGAAGGAGAGGGACAACAACAAGAGACGAGAGCGGCGACGGAGAGCCATCGCCGCGAAGATCTACGCTGGCTTAAGAATGTACGGTAACTATAGGCTCCCCAAACACTGCGACAATAACGAGGTGTTAAAAGCTCTCTGCAATGAGGCTGGCTGGACAGTCGAAGAAGACGGCACCACTTACAGAAAGGTAATGGACTAATTACACCATAAATTCCCTTAATTTTTTCCATTGATTTTAGATTCGCATGTTAGTGAACTAGTTGTCTCCGGTGATTATCTGCGCCGGTAGCGTTGGATTTTCCGTGCCCGATCTGAAATATGAAATTATTGACATTTTTTTGGTCATTTGAGCTGAAGTCTGTCAGTTCAGGCGAATCACGTTTTCTTCTTTTGGTGATCGACGGTTGAGATTGGTTTGGTTTGGTTGATTTTACTTTATTTTTGATTAAAATCTTTATTCAGTTGAGAGCTCGGAACACAAGACCGTAATATTCGCTCCCTGTTTCATTTACTGATTTGACGTTATAACACCCTTTTTAGTTTGTCGACTCAACCTACTTCTTTCCTCTGATAAGGTCCGAGGATTTTACTTTCAACGGGTAGTTTCGTCATTTCACTTGTAATCTATTTCTTAGATCGAACTTTCACTTGCTTTTAATGCAGCATCTGTACCGTGAAGCCCTTTTTAAGTTTTTATCTTTTTTTTTTCATAGACATCGTGCATGCACTTTTTAGTCGTTACTGTAAGGATAGTCCCGTCATTTTCGGATATTTCCCCGAGATTTGCGGAATTCTATCCTTTTGTGGGCCGGTGAGTTTTCTTCTTGTTCACAAATTGTTGAAAGAAAAGTTTCTAGGTTTTAATTAGTTGTTTATATATGAAGGAGAAAAGAGAGATTTGCATCTTTGGATTCCACTTTTATTAATAATTTTTTAATTTAGACAGTAAAGTGTGCGAGATATCTTTGGACTTTGATCAATGTAGGAACATGTTGGGAGATAGCGTGTTGTTTGGTGCATCATTATTTATTAATGTAGTATGTACTGTGTAGTGGCTTTGTGGGAGTGCAATGCCTATATTACCCATCATTACAATTGAAACATGGATAAAATGTAACGATGGTTAAATTGTGCATCCTGTATTCTTGGTGTCTCAGAGATACCGGAAGGATAAGAACTATCATAAGGGATACTCTTAGCCAATTATATGACATGTTAAACTTAACATTGGCTTTCCCATTTGGATTGAATTTTCCATCTTCAGGACTTGTGATTCTTACATTTCAAAGCAAAAAGAGAAAACAATACGCACCAGAGAATTTTGGCAATTTATAGCTTTGATCTTCATGCTTTTGGGTACAATCCCATAATATATAATACAGAGGAGCATTGAAGGGGATAATGTAGCTGATATGATAGATTGTTATCGTAGTCTTTGTCTGGTGAATAGTGAAGTTTTTCAATTTCCTCCTTTCACTTGGAATTGTGATTTGGCCGCCACTGACTGACTTATAGGATGTTTAGATTATGTTTTGTGATGCTGCCATCGTTGATAGATGTCCAGCATGATACTACTATTGGTTTACAAACAAGTTTCACATATATTAAAAAGCTTTGTACTAGTATCAAAATCCAAGATCAAAATGACATTTAGCTAATGTGAATGAATTTGAAATCATCTTGACTCAAGATCAAGTAAAAACTATCTAGGACAACGCATAAAACAGAAAAGGTCTATTTGGTCTGTAGCGGCATTTGATAATAGCAATTTTTTCTCTAGATAAAATTGGTGAGCTGCATTTCTTTTTTGCTACGAAATTTGTTTATACCTGAAATTTCAATATTCCCTTCTGTGCTATTTCTTAGGGATGCAAACCTGTAGAATACATGGATGTCATGGGAGGGTCCGCATCAGCCAGTGCCTGCTCATCATACCAGCAAAGCCCATGTGCATCCTACAATCCCAGTCCTGGCTCATCTTCCTTTCCAAGTCCACGGTCTTCTCATTACACACCTCATGCTAATGGTAGTGCTGATGCCAATTCACTCATCCCATGGCTCAAAAACCTTTCATCTAGCTCATCATCAGCTTCATCCAAGGACCCCCACCATATGTACATTCATGGAGGTTCCATAAGTGCTCCAGTCACCCCTCCGCTGAGTTCCCCAACCTGCCGAACTCCTCGAACAAAAAATGACTGGGATGAACCAACTGCTGTTGCTGCTTGGGCTGGTCAGCACTATCCTTTCTTGCCTTCTTCCACCCCACCAAGTCCTGGCCGTCAGGTCCTGCCTGATTCAGGATGGCTATCAGGCATCCAAATTCCCCAGAGTGGGCCATCATCACCTACATTTAGCCTGGTTTCACGAAATCCTTTTGGGTTCAGGGAAGAGGTTTTATCAGGTGGACCATCCCGAATGTGGACTCCTGGACAAAGTGGGACATGCTCTCCTGCAGTTCCTGCTGGTGTTGATAACACATCAGATGTCCCAATGTCAGATTGTATTGCAACTGAATTTGCATTTGGCTGCAATGCGACGGGCTTGGTAAAGCCTTGGGAAGGAGAGAGGATCCATGAGGAATGTGTATCTGACGATCTTGAACTTACACTGGGTAACTCTAAAACAAGGTAACTTCAAACACACTTTGAGGCTATAAGATGCAGCATGCAGTAAAATTCCTTATTTTCATTGTAGTTTTGTTAACTAATGAACTGTTTTGCTGGTGCAGATAAAGAAGCTTCTTCATAAAATGTGGTTTGAGGGAATCATCCTGTCCCTTGAGTTGGCTTCTCACATGTGCAAAATTAGAGTCCAGATTATCTGGATTTCATAATGCACTTCTGTTGGCAAGGCAGCTGAATTAGAAGTGCAGTGAATAGGAGCTCATTCCTCCCCCCCCCCCCCCCCCCCCCTCTTTTTTCAACAAGAAAAGAAGACAAAAAGTTTAAATTATAAATAGTTCATGGTGTTGACTTTGCCCCCCTTTGTTCAATTCATTCTTCTGTTTATTATTCCATCTTATTTTCCAGATAGAAGTTCCAATTGAAGAATTGATAGATTTGCTATTAGGTTTTCTTGTGTGAGGTTTGTGATTAAAAAAAGGTTTTTGATGTCAAGATTAACTGACAGGTATTGAAGTTGTTACCACATTTGTGCTTGTGCATCCATACAACACAATTATGTTGTATGTTATATGGTGACATTATCCAATCGCAATCCCAGGTCACGCCAATTGTTGTCCTCGACTCTACCCACTGCCACTGCAATTGGTTTGGTTACCTAATTCCAACCAAACCAAAGCTAAACAAAAGTCTCACTTGTTTTTGAATCATGACCCTTCCGTTGAGTGGAGGCTTGATGCAATTATTATTATGTGTATGTCCTCGTTGCTGGATAAATGTGGTGGAACATCATGATTGATTTTGATGGTCAACAGCTTGCACGGATGATGAGTTTGGCTGTATATCCAGCGGATCCCGCCTAATTTTGGAGAGTGATGATGAGCACAAGTCTGTGCTTGGCGACAAAGAGAGAGAGATCTGTTTGACGCATATCGTAATTGTTGTAAGTGCAAAATTTTTGTGTACTTTGGGGTCGTGACTAGTGAAAGGTAGTTTTCATTAGTAGATTGCATCCTAGGTCAACTAAACTCTAGCTACTTATTTCGATTTAATTATCCCTCAAACCCTAGAGTAGGTCTGAGAACATAATGGATGATGTTCCCATGTTGACCCAATCGGCGAAAGACTGAGCCAACTACAAGTCAAACAACTCCTTTGTTTTAGGTGCTCTTCCAAAACATGGCGTGATCTAAAGAGTTGATTACCTTAATTTTCCAGTTGGTTCAATTGGTTAATTTTGGTTATTAATTAGCAGTTTTTAAGTGTAATAATATTTGCAAATTAGATTGACACATATCCAGTGCATATTCTGAAGATATATAGTTGCGAAGACATATAGGTGGCTAGTTGCAAGTTTATATGATTATTCTTACAACACTGGTTGAGCTTCTTAACTTCACATACTATATGCGAACTTGTTTCTTTCATATATATCACAGTAATTGTATCATGTACGGCTTAAACTGACTACCATAGGATTTTAAGATATGTAATTTGTTATAGTGGTAATATATTGTACTTGTTGTCTTGATTGTTTTGGTATTTGATTGGACATGTGATAGGTTATAATCTATATTTTCTCTGAGCCTCCGTCAAATTTCTCTTCAGATGCTATGCTACGTTGATGTTTTTTTTCTTTCACATAGAAACTGTGGGTTGTTTAATGGTCAAGTTGCCAAGAGAAGATCAAGATTCAAGATAGAACGGACGGAAGTCTCAACTCCGTTAAGCTGTCTTTCTTTGTGCGTGCCTTTCAAAGCTTATCGTGCAATATGCATCATGCCTTTCAAATGTAATTATAAATTTTACCTATTTATGTATAAACAAGCAATTCTGTTAAAATTTGTTTAATCTTACCCGTCTCTCCGTCTAACCTAGCGTGACAGGTTAAACAAGTTTTAGTAAACTGTTATCAGGTAAATAATTTTTAGATCTTTGTTTTGTTGGGTGAAAATACTCTGTGATCCATGTAATTTATTTTTAAAATAAGTAATACCGTACTTAAATGAGATACACGCCTAACTTGTCATACATTGTGAGATATATAATTTACATCAGTGTATATACTTTATATCCCAAATGTCGTGACATCAATGTATCATTCATCCATAAATAGAGTAAGATTATCATATTAATTATTGAAAATAAAATCAACTTACACAAACACATGACAAAAAATAACTGGTAACGTACATCAAGAGCTGCGAACAATGTATATCCTCAATATGTAGGGCGTAAGCATATAATTAAGCATATCATTATTGTTAATTTTGATAATTTCGTGTTGCATTCTACCAAACTATTATGCCCCACAAAATAACTTCGTGGCCCACGGAATTTGTCAATTACAAAGAATGCGAACCAGGGAGTAATAAACCCGCATTATACATGATATCATGCAATCACTTTTCGGGGATATGTATCCTATTCAAGTATGAATTTATGCATGCTGTACACTTCAGTTCAACTATTTACACGGCCACAATAGCGGCTAAAGAATCCTTAATATGAATTCCTTAACAGATATGCACAAAAGGTTCAGTGGTCCTAGGATTTCTTTTGTCCATATAAACATTTGGCAAACAGTATTCAATGCCACTCCAAATCAATCACCTCTGCAGCTTCTGATATAGATCTTCGAGTGCATGGTAAAGCATGGCAGCAGCAGGTGGAATAGGCATTGAGCCAAGAAGTACATCTGATGCAGTTACTGACTGGCTGCCATAAAATCGGGAATTCTCTTGTGTGCGGGTAGTGAAAACACTTCCTTCCAGAGAGCATCCAACAAAAGCACCTGCATATAATAAAAAGTATAAATTGAATGCCTCGCAAGGAATCTAGACAGAGCTTGATGCTATTTTGGCCTGTAGATCATTTGCATCTTGGGTAGATTCTAAAGAACTATGATTGTGCATCTCCAAAATTGTTTCCCTTCTGGATGCTTATTATGTTTCATTCTTCTTGGTATAAAATTCAATAATTTCCATTAAACATGACTTTTGGAAATGAAAAATACTTGAATCCTTAAGCATACAAGAACTCAGTTAAGAAAAGGATAAAAACTTGGAAAAAAGATCTATAGTACGCCTAATGTAACAGAATTAAAGCGAGTACCTTTACTGCAGCTGTACGTATAACAAGCAGCATAACCACCATCACCAGCCCGTACACCAGCTTCAACTACTCGTCCAACGGTGCCAACTGCTGCACTCAAGCCAGCTCCAACCGAGATGTGCGCATTACCAGTAAATGTCTTGACAGCGTCATTTGTTCTCAAAATGATTATGAAGTCTGTCAATTCTCCTCCAGCCTGTTGCCAAATAAACCCCACATTAATGGAAAGAGCAAACATAAAAGCAAACAGATATTAATAGCTGGGATCAAAGCTTTGTTGAATTTCTAACAATTGTAAAAGAATGATTATTTCACCTGAGCTCCCCATCCCATACCAAATGAAGAAATAGCAGAAGGCGGTGACCATGAGCCATCATTTCTACGAGCAATTACAAGACCCGTTCCAATATTGTAGGTAACCATCACACCAACTTTTGCAACTGATAATATGGCAAGGCCCTTTGCCTGTCGTAGAATGATATCTGGTATTGATTTTTCAGGTTTTAGAAAACCAACCTGAGAAGAAATATCACATCAAGACAGTGAGCGACACTTTCAAGAGATTTGCACAAATCAATAGTTCTTCCTACAGGCAGATTTCTTGAAGTATTAAAGAATAATAATCCCGTGAACTAATGAGTCGGTGTAAATAACAGCTTCTGGAAACTTTTTTATAGATGATCAAAACAATTCATTGCCTTTTTTCGCATGTGGCATCCACAAAAAGAGTGATACATTAATAAATCACGAATTATACCAGGAGGGATTTACCTTACTGTAACCCCGTATAGTATTTGCTGCCTTGTAAATCTCGTACTCCATGGACTGTCCCCATGGAAAATTGACCCAGGATCTCAATGTGCTGAGGTCTGTCAGGTCACGGGTTGGTAACTGAGCAGCATGACTTACTTGGTTCATTAAGTATGGTTGGACAGACTGAAGCCGCACACAGCACACATCACAAACACGTTGTGGATCTGAAACTCGAAACTTTACAGGCAGCAAGCTCCTTCCTTTAGAACACTCACCACAAAATATTCCTCCACAAAAGCGGCAGTGATGCCTAGAGCACATGATTGGATGAAACCGCACACCACATAACATACAAGCAGAAGCAGAACTATCAGCCAACCATCTCGGTGGTTCAGCATCAAGAAGTTCGCTCACATTTCCAAAATTAGCTTCAGTGAGAGTTTGAGCCATCTCTTGCCAAGCTTGTTCAAGTAAATGGCTTGACATCCATGAAAAATTACATCCGTGAATATCACCTTTGGCTAAAGCGTGCACTTTTCCACGAGCTGCAAGTAACATTTCCACTACCACATCCCACATGGTCAACTCCTTATCTTCCTTAAGGTATTGGCTCCAACCCATGTCACCTTCAGGGAAGTAACCCCCGTCGGAATGAAATCCTCTTGCCCACTCATCATCCTCGCTGTCCAACATAGGTGGAACAGATACAGGTATCCATACCCCAGTATCTTCGTAATGCGGCGAGTCGTAAAAGAAGTATTTTCCTTTCCTTGGAATGCTAGGTTGTAATTCCCTCTTCTTGCCATTCTCCTCATTAAATTGTGTTGGCAACTCAGTATCATATTCTTTAGAACCAACCATTCTTTGGCTCTCAAACTCAACAGCAGACATTGAGTTACATCGAGAATTTTCTAATCCCATATCATCCTGTCATCAGCATCAAAAAGAAAAACAAAGCTAAAAACTTTACTAATGATGCAACAATCTGTTGTCCAATTTCCAACCATAATACAAAAAGTAAAAATTGTTTATGCATTCTACAGTCGTAATTGCGTCTCCAACCACCAAAATCTAACATAAAAATGGATTAATTCAAACAGAATACGATAATCAATTTGTAGTTCCATCAATGACTGTAACTATTTAACCAAGTCGAAATCAAAGAACAATGGAATTGAATAAGCTGAGCTACGGAATAGACAAGTTACCGGCGGAGAAGAAGGAATACGACGACTGGACGCCGGAGCTCCGATTTCTTCCGCATCGGGTTTGGGATTAACTGTCTTGCCCTCCATCCTACGTGAATAAAGCTACCACATAAACTATAGACAAATAAAATTTATTTTCAATCAGAGAAGAAAAGAAAAAACTAGACGAATTTTTATTATGTTGCTGCTTACTTTTGGGGAATTAAAGGGTTTAATTAAACTAATTACGTAAAGGTTTAAAATTATAACTGGAATTGCGTCTCTTTGGCCGCCTGGCTTCCGTGTACATGTATAAAAGCAATAACAATGAGTAGCTGACGTGTGCAAGGCAACGGCATTCGAGGGGAGCAAGCCAACGACCGCTTGTTGATTGTTTATTTAGGCTAAACCAATGAGACGCCGACACTTAACAACTCAGCATGGCATTTTAAGAAGGCTTTTATGGATTGTGATAATAATATAAAATTATAATTGGAAAAAATAAATAAATCTTATCGTGTTAATAAAGTTTTTAAAAATATCAGAAATTATGCACGAGTACGAAAATCAAAACTTTAATAGTTTATTATGTCCTCCACTTATGAAAGGGGGAGGTGAGACTACTGTATTTGTAGGAATAAGATCCTCTTTTAATTTAAATTATATTAATTTTTTTAAAAAAAATTTGTTATGTATCTTTTAATAGTAATATATGTTTAAAATTTAACTTCTTTTATTTTTTTTTATATTAACAATCAATCAATAATTAATTAATTTACTCAGATCATGATTAAATTAGGAGAAAATTCTGATCCTATGTTTGTGATCACCCCAGCCAATCTAAAGTTAATTAATTTTTAGCACTTATAATTAAATAAGATTAAAGTTAATTAATAATTAATGAATAATATAACACCAATTAAAGTTAATTAATAAATAATGTAACGATACATGGCCAGACGGCCTAATAATTATATGGTATATTATCATTATGTGATCTTTTTTTTAATTTGTTTGACACTTTTTTTAACCATTTTCACCTTTTCTTATTCCCCTTTAAAGCTGGAGTGGGGTAGCTGGGTGCTGAGTACTCACTTTGCGCACCGACTCGCCCACTCGGGTCTCATGGCAACGAGCTATAGATTTACGGTACTAATCTTCGTCGTCGTGCTATCAACGCTTTACCAATTTTCATCATTATCAGCTGCCGACTCTTCTTCGTCGTATCGAAGCCTATTGGCAGTTCAAAGGAGCAGCAACCGGATCCCACGCTGCAACGAAATGGGGTCAAGATCTGAGTGTTCGCTGAACCCCAAGTGCAAATGGTGCCGTAGTGAAGCTCTTGATGACATGTGCTTCAGCGAATCTGAAGCTTGGAGGCTGCCTCACCAGGTCTTCACTTGTGATTCTTGATTCATCACTCTTCTTCTTCTTCTGCCAGGTTAGATGACTTGGTTAAATTTATCCTTCTTTTGAGTACTTTACCCAAACGGGGGAGCTTGTCTTTGAAATGCTTTTCTCTCTTACTTCCCTTTTGTATTCGTATCTTAACTTGTGCTTGATTGTATAAATGAACTCAACCGACGAAAATTGTTATCTTTCCTCGTTATTGGTTCGTATGAATTTGGAAAAAGAGTTTCTCAGTCGTGAATGAGGTTCTTTTTTTATTTTCATTTTTTGTTTATTTATTCATTCTCTTTCTTGATGAGCTCGGTGTTTGTGGCTACTGACTGATCCACAGGATTGGTACTGAATTTGGTAGAAAGCATTTAATTTATCACTTCAAAGCTTCAAAGCTCTTCTCTTTTTAAGCTTTAAGGACTTCATGCTCCATTTGGTTGGTGTGAGAATGTGTGGAAAGGATAAAATCTTAACATCTGTTTTTGTTAGGGAGCGATGGAAACAGACAACCTTCAAAACTCTCCCTGTTTAAGAATTAATTGGTTCTAGATTGTTTCTCATTTCTGTGTCCATTACAATGCTGCATGTTGAACCGGCTCAATTCGCCATCTCATTGAATTTTATATGCCCCTTTTTAATATGTTCCAATGGACTAAAGTTCTGGCTCTTCATGCAGCAATCATCCATTATTCAAGGATGAGAATTTTTACTTCTTTGTATCTACTATCTATGATGCTATGCGCTGGTGCTAATTGCAGGTCCTGTCCTTGCCACATGCCTTCTGCTTTTCCAATTATGTGTTTTCTTATATCATTGATGTCCATTGTAGGATTAAGTACTGATATTTCTTCTTAAGAGAGTAGATAAATTAGCTTCTTTAAGTAGAATGTTAGACTTTTTTTTTCCCTTGGGCAGCGGTTACGGTTTCTCTTTAAAGTTGTGGATTTGGCCTCTAATCTGATGTTGACATAGTTGGAGATTAAGGTTTGCTGTGATTGTGTTAGCTTTTGAAGTGAATTTTGTTAGTCTGCACCGCTCAGTTCATTTAATAAAGAACAGATTGATGATGGGGGGCCAAGATAATGTGAGCTGGTAAAGCAAAAGAGAAGGGAGTTCAATGATATGGCTTAAAAGCTTGTCTCAGAGATTTGAACTCTCTTGAAGAATTTACCTTGGAACTCTGATCCCCACTTTAAGAGAGTTGTAGTCGATTGTCAAGAAGTTTGCAGTAAATTAGATTGAAAGCAAAAAGAAGACCAGCAGTTAAATAGTGGATGGTGTTGGTGCTATTAACTTAAAAGAGACTAGTGGGTGAAAATATTTTCTGTATTGAGCACAACTCCAGAACCAAAAAAATTTGTGAAGAGACGTATTGGGAGGGAAGAAGAAAGATGCTTTCCCTTTCTGAAATCTCAAGATAACCAGCTGACCGTTTATCTTGCATATGATAGTGAAGATATATATAAATATAAAAGCTTGTTTGCAAGATAGGTAATTTTTGTTTCTATCAAAATTAAGGTTTCATTAGAATAGGTGGCCCTTTGGAAGTTTAGGTTATGTTTCATTGAATATATATATAGTACAGTAAATTCTCAATAAACCAATCGCATTGAGACTGTGGAAAATTTATTAATTTAGCGAATACTAATTTTATGGATGTGTATTTGATAACCCCATTCAAGACTTCTCTTCGGTGCTTTTGTGCATATAATCAATCGGATATCCATCAATTTCTCAAAACGGAGAAAAAGAAACATTGAACTGTCAACTATGTTGTGGATGGGTTGATGCAAACGTGTTATTTATGAAATTAGAAGACATTTTACAAGATAGTAGTGCCCTTGTGGCTACTATTCAAATTTACAACATTACCTTGCGATTGACAGTACATAGCCAGCATCAAAAGTTGAACTGGAATAGACTTTTTTCAAGTGCACCTCAACACACGTTGGTGCAAATGATTTTCGACATTCATCTGCAAAATGAACCACTTTTAGTAGAATTTCAAGAAACAAGAAACCCTACTGTGATATCACATGATACATATACTAGTTCTTTTTGGACAGATGAGAAGAAATGCTTCTCAAGCTGCAATTCTGACTTTACAATTGTAAACTCTATATATATATCAAATCTATTTTCTTCATTAAATCTTTAAGCCAAAGGAATGAACTGAAGTCCAAAATTTACTCGGCAAAATTGAAAGAACAATGTGACGTTATTGATAAGTAAAAGCTAAACTAAAAGGATTTGATCTTCACAAATCACCAAAAACAAAATGACTAAATAAATAAACAAAAGTAAAATAAAATAAAATAAAAGTAAGTAAAGCAAAATAAAAGGATTTGAACAACTCCAGAAAGAAATTAATCCTGGATTTGACAACTTAAATTGGAATCAATCAAAACATAGACTACAAATTGGATTACAATCAGAGGAACTTTCTACACGATTACCAACTTCAACTCAAGAAATTGAACAATCCTATGCTGAATACATATCATTTCAACAAATCAAAAGAACAATAAAAATCACATTTCTTCCAACTTCTCATACCTTTCGCCAAGATCAAACGCCTTCACAGCGTCCCTCATGTCAACAAAACAATCACAAGCCTCAAAAAAATTGACCAACTTCCACAACTCAATATCACTAGGATCACCGGTGAAGGGCTTCACCGGAATGGCATTTTCCGGCTGAAATATGTAAGCATTAGGATTATCATCGACAATGACAACTTGCTTCAAGTTCCTCCCCATCTCGGATAAGTCCTTCACAAACTTGCCATCAATCTGCTTGCAAGAGTCACGATAAAGGCGGTGCGAAATCACCCCATCCCTGTCGAGCCTATTAAGAACCAAAGAAGCATACTCTTTTAACCCGGCTGTGAACACGACCACCTCGTACTTCTTGCTTATTGCATCCAAAAAAGCATCAACGCCGGGCCGTTTCAACACATAAAAGTTCAAAACTTCTCCGTCAATCCTCGGCCTAACAATGAAATCAAATCTTTCGGGAGGAGGGTCAGGCTTGGAGTGAATCAAGGTCTCATCAAGATCAAGAAAAATTGTCTTCTTATCGGGGGAGATCAGAGGAGGCAACAGATGTTCATTGCCAAAGAAAAGTACTTGCGGAACAAGAAGTTGATCTTCGCCATTTGAATTTGAATCTTTATCTTGGGATCTCAGGATTTTGTAGCCTTTGGTCTTGCATCTTGACGGGGTGGTGATGCGTACCAATTTGGAGAAAATCCTGGCGAGGCGACGCTTGCATGTGTGCAAAGACTTGTTAATGGAGGAGATGATGGTGGCGGCGGAGGCGGTCTTCGCCGGAGACTTCTTGCGGTGGTGGTGGCGCCGTTGATGCTTGAAAGTCTTTGTTGGGGTTCTCTTGCCCATTTTGGCCACCATTTTTAGCTTGTGTGTTTTCTCGGATAATTTGAAAGAAAGAGAGGGTCCGAGATTTGGGGATTGAATTTAGGGGTGTGATTTTGTCTTTGTGGGAGACGCTGCCGTTGCCGTTGGGTGTTTTAAATTTCGCTTCGGTGTAACGGTAATGAAGTTAGGTTCGGTTCCGAAGCTACTTTTACTTTTATTTTTATTTTTATTTATTTATTTTTTTTGGCAAAATTGAAAAGTGAGGCCTCGAAATTGATAAGTGAGGCGGAGATTGGATTTGCTAATTTACAGCTTATGTCGCGAGTATGTTACACTCACAGCATCACCAAAATACTTTTCAAATAAGATTTTATTATTTATTTAAAGAGCTATATCAATATTTAAGGATCTAAAAGACACTTCAATTAAAATTCTTCAAATAAGAAATGATCATCTCTCTTCAAATTTGAAGAGTTATTTTCTCTCTCTTCAATTTATATTTTATTACTTTTTGTTGAAGAAAAAGAGAAATGTGCTTTAATTACTATTGATTTTTCATTTTAAAAAATAGTTATTTAATTAAAATAATATTAACTCATTTCTATTTGATAGTCTTTTGGAAAATAATATTTTTTTTCACTCATTTATTTGCCACGTAGGTAAGCAAATGAATATTTGAAAAGTAAAATTTATAGAGTCTTTTGGAGAGGCGTTCATGTTTATTGTCCTCCTATACTTCTAAAATCTCTAAATTTAAGATCAAGAAAATTACTATTTGTAGATCAATTTGCGCATACTCAAATCTATCATGGAGATGGCCCTTGGAAAGTAGTAAGGGTGCATTGACATTCCTTCTCCTTGTACACAACAATAGGATTTTATTATTGGTTTATGTAATTGTGTTGATTACTTATAAATTAATCTAATGTCACAAAGGAGTTTGCTTAGTTTAATTTTAAATCTGAGTTGAAGGGAGAAATACACATTCATTGGCTGGATGATTTTTACTTTCCTTTCTTAATTTTAAGAGATGGGGTTCAATTTCTAGTAATAATAAATTAATATTAAAATATGAGTGTATTTCTTCTTTTATTTGAAGTCGATTCCTTCAATTTTAGTGCCTATTTTTAGTTTGTTCTCCTCATCGTCTTATACTACTATATTTTTAATTGAAATATTAGTAGAACTGTCTGTAATATTTAAAAAAAAGAAAAGAAATTGAGTTGGAGGAATAATTGAGGTTTATGTTTAATTTTTTTTTTCTTGAAAATGGAAAGCTAAGGCTTGGGCCTTTTTTGGGCTTTAGACATACTTGCGCTATTACTAAGTAGTAATTCGAACCGACAGTCTCAGGATTAAGCCCCTTTTACAAACTTCACCCGCCAAAATCTTTTATTTTTGGGATAAAAGCCCGGTGCGTCTAAATAAGATTGAATACACTGATGAGCTTTTGACGTCCGACCTTTAGGTTATGTTTGGGAGTCAGATTAAATATAAGGTTGGACTAATTTTTATGACAAAGTATTATTCTCATGTTTGACATATGCACTTGCATTTGACAAATGGACTAAATTTAAATTTTAATCCCAATTTTCATGTGGATTTAGTTAGGATCAGACAATAAGAAGAAAAATACTTGTCCATTTACTATTCTTATTTATAACTTAAAAATTATTTATTTATTTTTGTTATTAATTAAGCAATTTATTTATTTTTTTTATTCATGATTTACTTAAAAATTATTAATTAATTTATTATTTCAATAATTTTATTTATTTTCTTAATGAAATAATATATCTCATATGAAATAATCTATATTTTAAATCATATATATATATATGTGTTCTTATTAGCTTTATTTTTTATTAATTATAATATTTCTTATTAAATATCTATAAATAGTTGTATTTAAATTTAAATATTAACTTAAATACTATTTAACTTCATTTAAATTTAATGCAACATAGTCCAATCTAATACTATATAAATATAAGTTATCACTATGTATAATCCAGTCTAATCTAATTCAATCCAATTAATATAATCCAATTTAATCCTTCGTGTCCAACATAGCCTCACTGATTTATGGACTCCAACAAAAAATAATCAAGTTATTTTACTGCTCGACTTATTCTTCTATTACACAGTGACAGGCCTTAATGATACCGTAATTATAAATCTAAATTCATGATATGCAACTTGGTGCCGCAAAATGAGGAGGCAAAGATGTGGAATTTTGTGCACAACGGGAACGAAAGGTCAAAGTTTATGCTTGCCATTAATTTAAAACAGAGAATTTTGTTGAGTTTCCATGAAGTATGGGCGAGATTTGAGGAGTTAGCAAAACACTACTAATTTGATGTGAAATGTGAAACCAATGTGAAAGCGTAAAATTCCAAGAAGAAGATTGAAGATTTGAAGTGGCATCCAAAGACCAAAAAAAAAGTCACAAAAAGTGAATAGGGGAAAAAGATGACCAATTGATCGACATCCATAGCTTTGAATATGTAATATCCTATAGACACCGACTGGGATTAAAGCAAAGATGGTGGGTGCATTAACAGTATTAATGTAGATGACTATTTGAACGACTTACAAGGGTGCCATTTAATGGTGAGTTTGCACTTTGCGCGTTGAAATATTTATCTCATTGCTCCTCTGTTTGATCTTTACTGTTTGTAGCTTTCAATTACGCTTGTTGAATGAATCCAATGGAAACTTTTGAAGAGTAGTTGATGTTTGCATGCACTAGCTAGTAAGGATATTCTTTCCCCCCCCCCCAAGTGCTTTCTTTTGACAATTTTACAGAGCAATACTTGCCCGTGGAAAATAGGAAAATAAGTATATGACCCATCTGTATCTGTGTGTAAAAGAACTACGGAAGCCGTGACAAAATGTGAGATCATCGTGATCTAGATGATTGGACTTTGATGAGTCAAACTTGTACAATTTTCTTCTTTCATAGGACCCATTAATTAAATTGTCCAAGAAAATAAATCAAGGAAAATGTACTTTGAAATATAACCTGTCCATTTTCATCTTCATATTAATTCCGGTAGTTTTGGTACATTGCCGTGAAATGGAATCAGTTGACAGAAGTTGCAAAAATTAATTAAGTAGGGTTTGTTTGAGGGGGAGCAGGGGAGTGAATTAATTAACGTGGGGGTAAATCCATTTGTAAACAGGTGGTAGTATATTGTTTGACTGGTCTTTCACTAATGGCGTGATTATATGGATTTTGTTCACCTATAAGTTGTATAAATAAAATACAACCAATCGGGTAAAGAAATATGCATACTTATGTACAATTATGCCGGTAAGGTAAAGAAAACGAGGCTGTGGTTGGATAATTAATTTGTTGCTTTCTATGCAAGGAAGCAAAATAATTAGAGGAGAGATCTCTAGAGTCCATATAATTTAGAGCAGAGGATGCGGTAGTTGTGTAATTTTGTTCCGAGATAATATTGCCATTGATGTCATTTGCTTGATCGGGAAAGCAAAATCCCTTAACCTTTTATTTTATTCTTTTGGTAATATTGAGGGAAGCAGAATTCCCTCTTTGACCTTTTTTTTCTTTTTATTAATTGAGAAGCTTTTTGACTTAAAACTTGTTTAAAATGTGGTATTACAGGAACAAAAGATTGATGGGCTAATTGCCATTGATCTACCCTCAACATTTGAGCCGCCCCGTGGGGGCTAATTCATTCCCCTTTCCATATGTTTTGAAGAGTTGTAACTATTTATTCAAGAAGAAAACAAAAAGATTGAAGGATTAATTAGTCAAATTGATAGAGATGTCCAAAAGGTGGATTATATGAATTTAAGCCTTAATTTGGTTTTGAATAAATGTCTGAACTTATTATTTTTCTTCTATTTTTGGCAAATAAAAAAAATTCTAAGATATTTGTTAAAACTTACCATCACTTTTTGTTTCTTTGTTAGACGTGGGTAAATCCCGAATCCATAATGCAGCCCTACTACTAATACTGCAACATCTATCAATTTGAATTTAAAAATGTTTCTTTATCAATTGGAAATTTCAGAGGATTTACAAACCAACCTTATAGGGTTAAATAAGAGATGAATGGCATAATTGGTATTCGATGATGGCGAGAGAACATTGAAAGAAAATACGGTAAAAGAGATAAAAAAAAAAAAAAAGAGAGAGAGAGAGAGAGAAAGAAAGGGAGATGACAAATTAAAACTATTAGTCGGTTTTGTAAGTGTAGAATTAGTTTCAATAGAAAATGAAAAAGAAGAAAACAACTTAGTTCTTTTCTAAAATATGGTATGTCCAGAATGAAAAATTACTTCCATAATAAACATATTGACATTTTTGCCAGGAAAAATGTTAAATAAGGTAAGCAGAAATTGCCAAGTAAGTATTTTTGAATATGGGTAAGGGAAGCAATATTAATTGTGGCTAAATCAAATAATGGATTTATTCAAAAAAGGGAAAATAAGTACATTAGGTGTTATTAAAAAAGGAAGGCCTTGCTTCATGAGTTTCTGTTTTTCCGGCGGGTAGTTGGAAGCGGCCTTCAACGCCTTTTCTTAACACTAACTATTAATTGTCGCATATTTCAACGATATCTCCAAAGCAGCAAACGGATAATGACATTAAAAAATAAAAATTAATATAAACAAGGAAAAAAAAAAGATTGAAATTCTAATTCAATTTAAAGGTGGCCATAAGCGTCTCACAATAACTGTCTCACAATAACTACTTTGTGACAAAGTCCACCTATCCATTTTCTCAGGATTCTCTTTCGCTTGTCCATAAATTGCATGTGATTTCAGAAGGACACCAAATAAAACTCACTCCACCTCCCGGCCCCAAGTAAAGAGAAATCACTGTGCCTTTGTCTGTCCACTTTGCTCTCCGATCACTGTGCCTTGATCCTATATAGATAGATCATGGCCGATAATTCAGGGACAGGGAGCAATGGAGTTTGTGTAACATTCAAAGATTGTGAAGATGCCATTCAGAATTGCCCTTCCTCTGCTCCTCCTCCTCCTCCTTCATGCCACACAAAGGACTCCGTATATTTTTCAGTACCCTTCATGCAAAAGGTGACTAGAAGTAAATTATTTTTCCTTATTAATTTTCTTTCATTCATTCATATATTTTGTTCCGTTGTCGATGGATTGATGAGCATATATATGTATGTGCAGTTGATGGCGGAGATTTTGGGGACATATTTTATGATATTCGCGGGATGTGCAGCGGTGGTGGTGAATCTGAACAATGAAAAGATAGTGTCGCTTCCAGGAATATCAATTGTGTGGGGACTTGTTGTGATGGTGCTTGTTTACTCCCTCGGTCACATCTCCGGTGCCCATTTCAATCCTTCTGTCACCATTGCTCATGCCACCTGCAAACGTTTTCCCTGGAAACAGGTTCATCTTCTTTATCTTTTCTTTACAAATTCTTATTGTCACGGTCAAATTAAGTTCTCTTAGGGATTTAACTATTTCTTCTTCTTCTTATTATTTTTCACCAAATTTGGTAAACTACTCAAACCAACTTATAGTTAGGTTAGTCTTTTCTTTGTCACACTGTCGTTAATGATTCTGTGGATTTGATTAGAGAAGTCATACAACACTTGAAATCTCTCAAACGGGTCGTCCTGAAACTGAATCTTATCTCGTATAATTAATGAATGTTGCAGGTTCCGCCTTATATACTATGCCAAGTTCTGGGATCAACGTTGGCTGCGGGAACACTTCGGTTACTGTTTCAAGAAAAACAGGATCAGTTCGCAGGAACACTTCCAGCTGGCTCCAATATTCAGGCGTTTGTGATGGAGTTCATTATCACCTTCTACCTCATGTTTGTCATATCCGGTGTCGCCACCGATAACAGAGCTGTCAGTTCATCTTTCTTTACCTATTAAGAATAATCATTGCTTCTAATTTTATCATTATATTTGATTTAAGTATATGTTTAGTCAATTTGGGTTGGCAGATTATATTGCTTAACAAGTTTTGGCATTTCATGATCACCCTGTCCAATATTTGCCAAAGAGTGCTTCTTCTGCTGTGTCAACTCACAATATATATTAAACCATTAGTTTAATTTTGACGATGACTTAAGCTTACCTGTATTGAGTATTGACAAAGATAAATATATAGACATTTAATTTTATATACATATGCATTATTTTGATAAATAATTTGTTGGGTTGCTTATGCAGATAGGCGAGCTTGCAGGTCTCGCTGTTGGTTCCACAGTGCTGCTTAATGTCATGTTTGCCGGGTATATGTACATGTTAACTCGATCATTTCTTATTGATACCTGTACATGTGTACACGCGAATGATGCTTATACTGTGATGTGGAATGCAGGCCAATAACAGGAGCATCAATGAACCCAGCAAGAAGCTTGGGGCCAGCAATTGTATCAAGTCAGTACAAGGGTTTGTGGATATACATTGTGGCGCCACCTCTTGGGGCAACTGCAGGGGCTTGGGTTTACAACATGGTGAGATATACTGACAAGCCTTTGCGAGAGATTACAAAGAGTGCCTCTTTCTTAAAGGGAGCTGGACGTTCTTAATCTCAGATGATTGGATTTGTTCCAATAGTTAATAATTGATGGCTTCTGATTTGAGATTAGATGCTAATTCTGTGATTTGTGTAAACTACAAGAGCCAAGAGGAGGACGCTGTTTTTTTTTTCAATGCAAATCTTAACTATGTGTGAATGGCATGTACTGGACTTCAAAATGAAATGAACTATAATATATTAAAATTGTAGCGTCTTTGCTCGTTTCATCTTTCATTACGTGTCTTCAGAAATTTCTACAGATAAGATCAATTCTGCTGTCTGATTTTTTTGATTCTAGAAACTTGTCCAACGAAAATTTTCTGATTATGCGCATTCCATTCTGGCTTGTATTGCAATAATACGTGTTCATTTTCCAAAACCTGAATCTGGTACACATAATCTACGTGAATGGCGTGCTAGTAGTAAATGACTTTTAAAAGAGAAATATGAATTGAAATTCGCTAACCACACAACACAACACGGGCAAAGTGAAGTGGGGGATTCAACCGTCCTTAGTATTCTCACAATTTGGATAAAATAAGAGACGATGTGTCCTGGTCTGAGATGATCATTGAACAGAACGTGTTGCCGCCGCCCTCGAATGGATAAGCAACAGATTTAAGATTATATCATTAACCAAATTGTTGTTCCAGAAGTCACATGATTCAAGCTCCATACACGTAAAACAGAACACGTTAAAATATAAGTATGCAAAACGCAAGATTTTGCTAGACCAGGTGGCCTTTAAGAATTACAGATGCACTTGCATCACAACTTTTTCAATTTCCATCTAAAAGAATCATACAAACCATGTGAACCATTTTGGCGTCATGAGAAGAATATTGAATTATAGAAATTTACAATGTAAAATTAGTATTACAACTTATATGCAAGAGCATAATCTGCTCTCTAAGTTCACATATTTTAAAATTCCGTTTTCGACAGGTAAACCATTTACTGCTAAACAACTACACTCGGTTAAAACACATGCATTGCGGCCAAAGAAGAGTTACAAAAAGTTTTTTGAACAATCAAAGTAAGAAATTACTTGAATATGAATGAATTTGTTAGAAAATGTGAGTGCTGATGTACAGAGGTTAATCTTCACCTAACATCATTTCCTCAAGTTTGCTGAGGTCGTGGCCTCGATTCTGTTTGTGATGGGAGACTACTTGGAGTAGTGCTACTGCTAGCAGGATCCTCCCTACGCCTCGGTCTTGGAAGTATAAGAGGTCTACAGCATATAAGTGCTAAGATCAACTGCGTCATAAACAATGTCATGGTAATCCACACAAAAATAGTTCTCTTCCAGTACCATATGATCCTTTTGAACAGTGGAAGCTCTGATTCAAGGATAAGGGGTGTATCGTATAATTCAGGGATACCAGCACCAGGCTGGAATTCTGCTCTTTGTTCAATCATTACCTTCAAGCAGGAGGTAGGAACATCCCGTTCTACAAAACCTCTAAACTTCACATTCAGAGTTTGAGTTTCCGATACATATCCAACAACAATAGGAGCAACTTTGAAGAAAGTCAAAAGATGACGGACAGGTTCACTTTTAAACTTTAACATGGTAGGATGGCTTGAACTTGAGAGGGTTTCGCCATTACCAGAAAGGAACTCTACTCTGACCTTCAAAACAAAAACAAAACAAGTCAGACAAACATTCATCCTATATTGATATTGAAAAACCAACATGATAAATACACAGGCAGATTAAAAAAAGAAATAAAAAAAAGGAATAGAGAACCAAGAATTCAAATGCAATAATTACATTCACTACCTTCAGTAATAAAAAAAGGGAAAAGAATAAGGCTGGTTTGAGATAACACGTCATGAGTTAAAGTGATGCTCTTCAAAAGAGAACTGCTTATAATAGTAGAATCTCTCCATTTTCAACATCACAAAGGGGAAAAAAACACTTTCTTTTTCAACAGCAGCAAGTGGTCTAAGTACTAAGTTGACATAATATACCATCAAGTGCATAATGTTAGGTTAATATGGTATTTCATTCCTAACTTTTTATGATGTTACCACAAAGAAAAGTTCCCCACAAAGGTTCTTGGTAACCTTAGGAAAGACAAAAATTGCTTGTCATTGGGTGAACTGAAACTTCAATGACAAGGGAGGAAGGAGCTGCGGTTTTACCTCAAAAACTGGGAAATAACACTTTCCATATTGAAAAGCTATATCACCTTACTAAAGGTCTAAATGAGGCCCTTTCATTCTCTAAATAACAATAATGTCTAACACTTTCCACACGGTATGATTAACCAACTTGCATGGAGAAACTGCTACTTCAAATACATTTATGGAATCCAGTAGAACATACAAGCTATCAGTTTCGTTGTGCACAACATATCTTAAGTACCAATGTAGTAATTGGAAATCGCAATAATCCTTTCCAAAGGAATTGAGCTTCCAAATTGCACTAACAATGCAAAAAAAAATAAGAATCACCTAAAATTTTATCTTGGCTGTTATAAAATTAATCCATTCAACTTCCTAATAAGTTTTATGCAAAGATAAGATGTTTCAAGCATAGAATGCTGTAGCTTGAATTTGAAACAGAGAAATCAGAAAGATTTACCATAAACTCAATAACAACTTGAACAAAATGAACTTTGGAAAAGAGCAGATGTAAACTCGAAAGTAAATGAATCAAATAAATACCTGAAAAATCCCAAGTCTTCGATTGTAGTCCGACTCTGGCAATGTTAACTTCACAGTAACCTGTAGTTTATGACCAATTGGTATAACCCGCGGGCCTAAACCCCAAGGAAATTCTTTCTTCTCTTTACAATTGACACCAGAGAAAGCGCAATCACATGACATTATAGGCACAAAGGCAACCGGTCTATTCTTTGTGTAATCAAAATTCAATGTTTCCCTTATTTGAATTGGTTTCTCAACCAAGAACCTCATCAAAATCCCACTTGTAAGAATTGAAAAAATCAATAACCCACACAATATGGAACACACAAAAATGGCCCAAAACAAGCCCCAACCAAAACGCGAAACGAACTTCCATATCGATTCATGCCCTTTAAACCACTCATGAATCAGAGGACTAACAAACCCCCAAATTAAATTCCAGAAATTATACAATTTTTGTAATAAATAATCCTTTCCACGATTCACAGTACCAAACGGGTTCGTAATTAACATAAAAGAGTAATAAATAACGTTAAAAGGAAGCAAGATGAAGCTAATTAGCAAATTAAATTGAAAACCAATTGCTTTAATCACCAAGCCAACAGTCCAATCAAGCAAACTCGACGGTTGTGGCGACTCAGCCTCGGAAACAAGCGAGTCAACAACTCGTTCTTCATTCTCAGTAGTCACCGTCGACTCCTCCTCCTTCTCTTCGCTAACACCACTTCCGAGATGGACTGAGTCAACTCGGTCCTTCATGATGGGCTCAGATTTTATCAAATTAGTTTCTTTTTCTCTCTGATTTCGAGAAAGTTTGTACCTTTTCTCTCCGGAGTTATTAATATCAGTTCGGCGGTTGGGGATAGAACGGCGTCGTAGAGTGGAGGTGGTCTCTTTGTATTCTGACGTGGATTGGTCTGATTGGTCGGTAGAAATGCAGTCGTAAGAGGGAAAATCGTCGAGCGTATCAAAGAATTCGTCGTCGTCATCGTTGGTTTGATTCCGTTCGTCCATTCAGCAACCAGAGATTAGGGTTTCAGTTTCCGGTTATCGCTTATCAGGATCGAATTTACTTGCCATTCACCATGTTTGCACCTTCCACGTCATCCCCCTTTTTTTGTGTTTTGGGGGGGGGGGGGGGGGGGGGGGGGGTTGAGGGGAGCGGGGTTCGGTTAATAACATTTGTATCCCTAATTTTTAACCATCTCTCAAGAATACAAATTTTTCTTTTTCGCTCAAAATGTCATATATTCTTTCTTACACATTAAACTTTTTCTTTTCTTTTATTTTCTTTTTTTAAATAGCCTTCGCAATATTAAACTTTTATCATTAGTAATTGTTTGTAACTTAGGGGTCGTTTTTTTTATTTAATTAACTTAATTCAATCAGTTAAAGTATTAAAATTCTATTTGGTATAACTCTTCAAATAAAGATTATTTAAATAGAGTTTTCATAAGTAAAGTTTTTACTAAAAAAAAAATAGTTGTTTGGTTGTCAATGAAAACTTTTATTAAAAATCATAAAATTATCTTAATAGGCAAGTTATCTAAAGTAACATTAGAAAAAAAATAAAATAAGATTATGAAATAAATAACTGATATTTTAAACATTTTAACATTTTAAAAAAGCTTTTCAACATTTACTCCTCAAAGTTTAAAATTTAAACTTTTACTAGTAGAAGCCGAATAAGTTATTTAATCTTCAAAACCTCTACTAAAAAACAACCAAAAAATAATTAAAAAAATTTGAAAACAACTTATAGATTAAATAAATACTTATAGCCATTAGATAAGCCATACCAAATATGCACCAAGTCTATTTGTTTTTTTTTTTAACTTAATAAAAAATTTTAGTCATTAAGTTATTAAGCTAATTTTTGTTAACTTTTTGTTTAATTTAAAAAGTTTGAATAATGTTATTAAAAAATAGGGTAATTATCCACCAAACACTTTTTTTTTTCTAAATTTTTCAAAAATACACAAATCGTTTTTTTTGGGCAGCGCTCCACCTGAATTTATCATTTTGTTCACTGGTCCACTCCCGTTATAACACTATTAGAACTTTGCTGACATCACAAGGGTAATTTATCATTTTATAATGACATTGTTTGAAAACAGAAGTGGACAAGTGCAAAACAATATAACTTTAAGTGAATTTCAGCAAAAAAAAATTAAGAATTGTGTAATTTAAAAAAAAATGTGAAAAAAGTGGCCGGTGGATAATTGTTCTTTTACTTTTGGGGGTAAAAAGGTCATTTAAATAATATTTTGTTAGTTCTCTTAACATTTTGAAGACATAAGTGGACATGTGCAAAATAATATAATTTCGAGTGGAGTTCAGAAAAAAAATTTAGAATTATGTATTTTTGAAAAAAGTGCGAAAAAATAAGTAGTTGGTGAATAATTGCCCTAAAAGATATTCTTTAAAATATCACTATCTAATTAATTAATTTTCATCCTTACCTAAATAAAATTTAATAATTAGAATTATTACACAATCTCCATAACTTGTGATAATATAATGGTTGATCATTGTTATTTTTATCTTTTTATTTTCTTCAAATTAGCATTATTTTTTTACAATTTTTTATGAATATTTTTCATATAAAAACATCATAAACTATAATGATTAACATATACTAATTTAGAATATTAATTTGCAAGCGTACAAAATGTAAAAATACTTGTTTTTAGATTTTTTTAGTAAAAAAATGACTTAATATTTTATTTTTAGTGATTTAGAGAAAAAAAAATAACTATATCATTTAGCTCTATTAACATTCAGACTAAAGTATATTTTTATTATTTATATAAGAGTTTGGATCATTAGGCATGTAAGACAATAAGAAATTCTATAATGTGTGTATATATATAGTAATTTTTTAGTGAGAACATTCATATTTTGTTAAAATGAGAATGTCACTAACAAAAAAAAAAAAAACACAGATTCCAATATAATAACAGATAAAAAATATTGATTTTAATATATTAAAAATTATATATTTTTGTATTCTAATGATATACTCCCTTTAATAGAGTGAGAATGTCTTCATTAGAAATTTCTTAAATCTCACGGTGAGGACATAGTTTTTCCATTTGTATTAAAAAGGTCACAAACCCTTTTTCTTAAATACACTCACTGTAATATATCCGAAATTGTAATCATTCAGAAGAAAAAGGGGTTTGTGACCTTTTTAATACAAGTGGGAAAACAATGTCCTTACCGTCAGATTTAAGAAACAATAGCAAACAAGGCACCGGCTTATTATTATTTTCTGGTTCCGCTAAACTTCCAAGACACGTGCCTCTCGGACCCGGCGGGAATCGCCATCGCCCATCACATATATATATACATTTGTTTTGTAAATTTCTCTTTCATCATTGAAACAGAAATGGTAACATAAATATTTTCTTTCTTCAGTGGGAAAAAGAAAGAAGAGAGAGTTCTTTGCATGAGCATAATAATCTCGAAGTCCGCTGAGAAATGTACTGTAAAAATAAAAGTCTACTAAGAAAAGTAAAGCCAAAAATTTATCTTCAAACTTGAGAAATTTTTTGAAACAACCAATAGTCAATGCGTGTATTTTGTGAAAGATAGCCAATGGGAACGGGAGGTAACGTAATCAAATAATTTGTTGACTTATTAATGTCAGCAATGTCAAAGTGAGACATCCATCTCCAATTTATATATATATATATATATGAACCACCGAGCCAACATCTGTGACTAACTAGTTAATTGATTGATTCATTAAAATTATCTCTCTGTAATCTTTTCTATGGATCCTAATGCTGCGATTATATACATATATACATATATGTATGTATGTATGTATGAATGTATAAATAAATAAATAAAGGAAATTTAATTAATTTCCTAAGACATGCATTATTGCATTAAAACAATAGTGATTGATGTGAAAAACATCAGAAAGCCGGGGCTACGTTGCCTAATTTCGATGGTCAAAAGTAAGTTATTTAAAGCAGAATCCTACAATATGAACATGCAAAAAACCAATGATAATTCAAAATCGGGGATTAATTAATCAGATAAACTGCGGATGAGGTTTAAGTCACTGGCAGCCAGGCAGGCGGCAAGTCGACCATGTGCAGTACCAACTTTTGATTAAAATAATGCATTTGGATACTATGCAGAATATGATAAGAACAATCTAACTTTAATTTGACTGGTCCTGCGTTCTATAATCGCCCCATGACGAAAGACAAAATCATATTAGAAGGGTAGACTGAATTTTCTTAATCGAGCTATTTGCTTGGAATATTCATCATTCCTGCAGCTCAGCGGATGCAAAAGAAGAGCAAGATTATTAAAATAACGTAATTAATAATAACAGCTCATCAGAAGATCCAAACGGTACGGCAAGGAAACTGGAGAGAGTTGAAAGCTATAGCCCGAAGCTCATACCTCACACACAGCTAGCTTTTCTGGGTTTTCAAAGATGTTCTTCTTGAAGCTTGATCTTCTGCTTGTTTCACTTCTGTCTTTAAGCAGCTTATGGACACAAGTACTTGTTTCTGCTATGCTGCCTCAAGCTGAAGGTGGGAATGATAACTTTCATTTTATTTTCAATATTCCCTTCTTCATGATATGCTGTGACCAGTTGCAGCTTATGTTTCCGTCCTCTTTTTTTTTTTCTTTCTCCCGGTATTAGTAGTATAATACTCTCAGAAATAAAGTAATAAAACATTGTTAAGAGCCTAACATGATTATTGAGTTGAGGGTCAACGATCTTAAAATGATCAGATTAGTGACATTCGTAATATTATTAAAAAAATAAAAAATAAAAATAGAACTTCAAATTTGGTGACCGGTCAAACTCAAAACTGTTACTTTCAGAAGTTCTGATGTTGAACTGAGACATGCTTCTGTGTGTATGTAGTTGATGCGCTCAATCAAATTGCCAAAACAATGAGAGCTAGAGACTGGACGTTTGATGCTAATGCTTGTGACCTGAATGATATACTCCCAGTGCAGGAATTAGATCCCACCAGGATCATTACTTGCAACCTTGGAATCGATAATACAAGCCACATTACTGAAATGTAGGTTCTTTTTCCGTTATTTTATAAAATTTTAAGTGGCATATTTTTATTTTTCTGTTTTGTGTGTAGGTTGATTTTGGGTATGTTTTGTTTTCCATTTTCAGACAATTCAAACGTTGCAACCTTTCTGGAACACTTCCACCGGAATTGGTTCAGCTTCCTTACATCCAGAAAGTGTGAGTTGAACAGTCTCCAATTTAATGCATTGGGAGATTAAACTTATAAATAAATTAATCGTTTTTGTTAATTTGCAGTGATTTTGCCTACAACTACCTAAATGGTTCCATACCAGTCGAATGGGCTTTGTTGCAGTTGAAGTTCATGTAAGCTATATCTAATTCTCTCTAATCAGGTTAAGCAGTTAGCATTCTACTTGTTTCGTAGAGTTAATTGATCGTCAATAATCTTAATGCAGCTCTGTTTTTGGAAACCGGTTATCAGGCAATATTCCAAGCCATTTGGCGAACATTACCAGTCTCACGTACTTGTAAGCTATCAATTCTTGGTTTATGCAAACATATTTAGGCCACTGATGTAAATGATAACTAATTTATTCCCTTTGTAATCTGAATGGGTCTAATTTGCCAGGGACATTGAAGCAAACCAATTCTCAGGAACCGTACCTGAGGAGTTCAGGAAATTAGTAAACTTGGAAACTCTGTAAGGCATTGTCAAGCTTTTTTGTGGCTGATATTTGTTCATGATCAATGTAATCATTTGGACCATAAATTGTCATGGTTACAGGAGACTGTCCTCCAATCAGTTGAGTGGAAGTTTGCCGACGGGACTAGCTGAGCTAAAAAATTTAACTAACTTGTAAGCTTTCTTGATTAGTGTCAGATCATGCTCAAAATTTATCAGAGGTATAAGCTGTACTCATTCTTATTGCACATTGCAGTAGGATCAGTGACAACAACTTCAATGGGAGTATACCAGAATTTATACAAAACTGGAAGCAACTTGAGAGGCTGTACGGTCATCTACATTACAAAGATTTCTCATCTTACATTCTGGTTCTTGATTGTTCTTGATTTGTTAATTTGAGTTGATGCAGAGAAATGCAAGGTAGTGGATTCGATGGACCCATTCCGTCATCCATCTCTGTCTTGGAAAATCTGAAACAATTGTGAGTAATTATTTCTCTTACAAGAATCGGAATGATTCAACACATCAACTTATGCAATTGATTCACTGTAATTAATGTTACTAAAAAGATCTGTTAATTATGGCTCTCAAACAGGAAGATTAGTGACATTGCTGGAACAAATCATCCTTTTCCAGATCTTAGAAACATGACAGGCATTACTATGATGTATGCTCCTTGCCTATTTTCTATCATGTTGAAGGAGTAGAATTCTTCGCCTTATAATTACCTTACAGGGTTAACGTTGGATTTTCAGAAATTTGAGAAACTGTAGTATTTCCGGGGAGCTTCCTGAATATATCTGGGGAATGAATAAACTGCAAATTTTGTAAGTATGCTACACACTTTGTTTTTTAATGCAGAAATTAAATACTTGAAAAATGAAAGCAAAATTCCTGGTTGGCATTAATGCAATGTAACAACTAAGTAGTAATGTAGTATTTTTCTATACTTTGCAGCTGCAATAGCAGCAATAGAGTTGAAGTATCAGCACTTACAGGCCACTTAATGTATTTGTGTGGATAATCGTTATCTTTTGAATTTGTTTTGGATAGGGATCTCAGTTTTAACAGGCTAATCGGGGAAATTCCCAATGTTGCAACTCCTTCGAGTTTGAAATTCATGTAAGTTAACCAACTGTCTGGATTTACAATGTTAATTATGAGGTGTCCAACTTATTAACCACTTGATATGGCCTTGGTCAGCTTTCTTACCGGCAACTTTCTCAGCGGGAACATACCAGCATCGATCTTGAGGAAAGGAACTAATGTGTGTGTACCTTATCACCTGGATGCCTTGGTTCTTCGTATTTGAGTAATTTATGTTCATGTATCTTTGTAATCCGTTGATTTACAATATAGTAAATGGTGATGCATAGTCATATATAGCTTCTAATCCTGTTTCTAAAGAGACGACATTAAACATCAATTTTGAAAAGCACCATATGTGAAATTTCCTTCAGTGCTTCTTTCTTGCATGCAGGGATCTGTCATACAATAATTTGACCTATCAAAGCCCTGAGCAGCCTGCTTGTCTGGAGAGACAGTCAGTATATTTTCCCTCTCTTGTGAATAAATAATCTTCTATGCTTATAATATCATTTGGTATATCTGCGTGCTGATATTTGCTTCGTCTTCTGTTATTTCGTTAGGAATTTAAATCTGAACCTGTTCCGTTCTTCTGTGGACAGCAATTTGTATGTCACTTTTCATGCTTTGTTATTATTGTAGCTTATGTGACAGATTTAACAACCAATGAATCAAGAATTTTGCATATATACAGTCATTTTATCATCCAATAAATATAAAAGCAACATATATTTTTATATTAGACAATGCAATGTCTATTGCATGCTAACATTCTTTTTTCCCTTGGCTAAAACCAGAAGTGGAGTTTTTCCATGCAGGAATAATTTCAAATGCAATCGATGTAAGTATACTCTAATATCAATAAGCCACCATGAAATCTACATCTCAAATATGTTGACTTTTAGAATCACAATTGGTAGCCTAGCTATTAATTATATCATATTCAAATCAACTTCAATTCCTCCATTTATTTTTTCAATTGTCAATTCATTTCTGGTTTCTTGAAAGCTCATTGCTCAAATTGTCTTTGAAATTCTTTTGTCTCGGCAGATTGGCACTCGCTGCATATTAATTGTGGTGGAAATGAAGCAAAAATAAATGGCAGCACATTTGAAGGAGATGGACAAATTGGCGGTGGTGCTGCAACGTTCCATTTACAAGATGATACTAACTGGGGTTTTAGTAGCACTGGAGACTTCGCTGATGATAATGATGACCAAAACACCCGTTACATTGCAACTTCTGACTCATCAGGCCTTTCTGAACTATACATTAATGCACGCATTGCTCCTCTTTCACTTACGTATTTTGGATATTGTTTAGACAATGGGAATTATACATTGAGTCTACACTTTGCGGAGATCCAGTTCAGTAATGGAATTACATTTCGCAGCCTGGGAAGGCGTTTGTTTGATATTTATATTCAGGTAATTAATTAAAATTAGGAAATAGATTTTCATTGGACGCATTTCTCTCCGTGAGTTCTTGGGAGATAGACATGCTATTGAGTAATATGATGGATGATTCTCAAAATGTTTCTCTGGATTTTCTTGTTTCAGGACAATTTAGTTGAGAGGAATTTCGATATAAAAGCTGAGGCTTCTGGGGTTCTTAAGCCAGTTGCAAGATCCTATAATGTCACTGTTACAAATCACATTATAGAGATCCGTTTCCATTGGGCTGGCAAAGGGACTACCGCACTTCCTAAAAGGGGAATCTATGGCCCCCTAGTATCAGCTATTTCATTGAATGACCCCAGTGAGTACTTTTCATCTCTTATTCTGTTTCTAAAATGCTTTTAAAATCGACTAACATTATAATACGTTCCGAAGTCCTGATTTTTAGTAATACAAGTTCAAATGTTTTTGTTTGAAGTTTAACTCTTTACGGCCATTGCCATTGTACATTAGAAAACAACCAAAATTCAGATATCTAGTTTGTTTCCAGCCATTTTCTTATGTATCCATTTACGTAACAGGAAAAAGAAAATCCCCATTAGTTATTCAGCCTATTCAATGTAGTTCTGAATTTTTTTCATGGCCACACATTTCTGTAAGGCATTTGTTCCATGTTTTCACATGCTTCTGATAATCAAAACTGCTTCATGGATTCTCATCGGCAGAGTTCAAACCTGAGAAGAAGAAGGTAGTACCGATTGTTGTTGGAGTAGTTGCAGGATTATCTCTCATAATCTTGGTGGTCAGTATCCTCGGTTGGAGATACTATTTGAGAACCAAGAGGCGCAAAGAGACAGGTGTGCGCTTCTTTTAGATAAAAATTTAAAAATGCTTCAATTTGCTACTCAACATTTATTCACATTCATTTTCTTTTTCATTAGAATAATCAAAATAGTAGTTTTATAACAGCACTAATTTTAGTTCTCGACAGCATTTATGTAAGCATTTGAAGACATTTGGGTTCAAACTACATGCTGATGCTAATTTTGTTTAATGAACCCGGAAACTCATCTAAAGGCTAAAGCATGCTTGTCTCATCTAAAGGCTAAAGCACACTTGTCTCTCTTTATTTGGACAGGTTTTATGAAAGAGTCGGATCTCCAAACAATTTCTTTTACCTTAAAGCAAATTAAAGCTGCAACTAACAATTTTGATTCTGCAAAGAAGATTGGAGAAGGTGGATTTGGACCTGTGTACAAGGTATATTGGCCAACCTTTTGCCCCTAATCATCCTCTTAACACAAAATTTCCTTCAATGGTTACTTAAAATTTGTACATTTCTTTTTTCAAAACTGGGATGCAGGGTCAACTAGCAGATGGTACCATAATTGCTGTGAAGCAGCTCTCTTCAAAATCAAGGCAGGGGAATCGTGAATTCTTAAATGAGATAGCCATGATTTCGTGCTTGCAACACCCAAATCTTGTTAAAATTCATGGCTGTTGTGTTGAAGGGGATCAACTCTTGCTAGTATACGAATACATGGAAAACAACAGCCTTGCCCGTGCTTTGCTTGGTAAGTTTAGTCTAGTAAAACAAGAAGCAAATGTTACATACAGGTATATTATGTTTCATTTTGTGTTGGGATGTTTCTGATTGGATTTGGAATGGTTATTGTATTTTTAAGGTCGTGAAAACTGTGAACTGGAATTGGACTGGCCGACCAGGCAGAAGATCTGTCTTGGCATAGCCAGGGGGTTAGCTTTTCTTCATGAAGAATCAAGATTCAAAATTGTTCACAGAGACATCAAAGCTACAAATGTTCTGCTAGATAGGGATTTAAACCCCAAAATATCAGATTTTGGACTAGCTAAGCTTGATGAGGGAGATAAAACCCACATCAGCACTCGCATTGCTGGAACCATGTAAGCCTCATTTCACGTCTCTCATTTAAAACTGATACTTTTGTTATTGTTTCAGTGTAATACAAAATTGGTAATTTTGACTTCAGAGGATACATGGCACCAGAATATGCACTCTGGGGCTATTTGACATACAAAGCAGATGTTTACAGTTTTGGAATCGTGGCCTTGGAAATTGTTAGTGGGAAAAATAATATGAGTTATGCTCCAGCTTTGGAGTTCGACTGTACTTGTCTTCTCGATTGGGTCAGCAACTAACTCATGTCATTCATCTTCTGCATTTCTATTTCTGTGGTGGTTGTGTCCTCTCAAATGCTATGTTTTGTTTTGGGTAGGCCTGTCATCTACAGCAAGATGGAAAGTTAGTGGAGCTAGTGGATGAAAGGCTAGGATCAAAATACAACAAGGAAGAAGCAGAAAGGATGATCAAAGTATCTCTTTTGTGTACAAATGCTTCGCCGTCACTAAGGCCAACAATGTCGGAAGTGGTAAACATGCTGGAAGGAAAAACTGCCATACCAGATATGGTACCAGAAGCTGGAAGTTATAGTCAAGATTTGAGGTTCAAAGCCTTGAGAGACCAAAAGGGGCTGAGGCGTAGTCAGAATTCGACAGCAACTCAGTCCCAGCATTCAATATCAGCTGAGTTCTATCAGGCCTCTTCCTCTACTTCTGCTGCCCAAGATCTCTATGAAATTAATGAGGAGTCATATAAGAAGTATAAAGTCATTAGAGACGGTTATAAGCTGATCCAAGGAATGAATTCAGACGTACAGCTTTCGACGACTATGCCCTCAAGAACCGCCTATGATCTTTACAACCATAATTCATCGAGTTCCTAGAAACATACATCGTTTTTGGTGTTGTCAATTCCGTAGTTCCTTTTTCATTTTTTGAAAATATGTGTGTATATACACATCTATGTTATTGTGCATTTTGTTACCTTGGTGACTGTAAGATTACAAACTAACTATTCATTTGGAGTCCACAAAACAAATGTGAAAAGAACAACTTTGATGATTGCTGGCTTCCTCAATAATTTTAGAGGTGCACGCAACCATTTCCAATCTGATTGGCCCTAGCTGGCTGCCATGTCTAGCGGCTCACATCCGTCCTGCTTTGGAAAAACAGCAGCGATGAATGTATAAAAATTAGTTAAAAAAATAGCACCTCACTATTAAAAGATAAAAGAAATTCACTATAAAATTAAAAAAATATTATGTTACAAGATATGTTTTGGAGTCTCCCATGCTATTTGTGCTCATTTTCGATACGAACGCTACTATTCCTATTAAAAAAATATAATGTCAAATTGGGCTTAAAATATCTAATTTGACCATTCTACATAAGATCTGTGACTCATCCACAATTTAATCTTATAACTCTAAAACAAATAATATAGTTTTCTGAATCAATATCAAATTGACAGTTTGACACTAACTATTCATATATTTGAGCTATCAATGATCAATGAGTGTCCAAACGATTCACTTCGCTCCATTCTACAGCAGCGAAGGAATCTGAAACCTTATCATTGATTTGACAAAAGCAATAACCGGCCCTTTCTGTTAGAGTTACTATCATTAGTCATACAAAATGTTAAACGTTGATTCCTATTAAAAAAAAGAAAAAAAGTAAAGGTATTCGTATTGCATGCTCATGCATGCACGGAAAGGTGAATTGAAAGTAATTAAGATGGCTGTTTAATCTTCACTTTTCAACATTTTGACTAAAGAAATATTGGACGTGCGTGCATACAGCATATTTTATTTATGGAGCTGCATAATATTCTAACCTTTTCTACTGTGTAAATAAAAAAGTAAGGATAAAGGAGAAGAGAACGATTGGATGACGTTGGCTGCTAGAGGCAAAAAGAGAGCTGCTCTGCTCAAGGCATATTTTGTGTACAAACTTGAATACAGATTCCTATTTTGGGTTTTGCGAAAATGCTCTTCTTCTTCAAACGTTTTCTACTTCTTGTGCTGGTTATGAGTTGCTTTTGGGCTCAAATTTTTGCTGCTGCTAAACTGCCTCGAGATGAAGGTAAGCTCAATTTTTTTCCGATTTTAGTACAGATTTTCACTTTTACCAAGTAGGATCTACTTCGATTAGTAGGTTTTGATTGTGTTGGCAGTTGGCTTGATCCTATCTCTGAATAATTACTTTATCAAGATAGTAAAAACCTAGAATCTCAAATATTCTTTTAAAAGCATTATTAACAGTTTATTTTTTTTTAACTTTTAAATTTTCTGATGATGATGATGAAATGCAGTTGATGTTCTCAATCAGATAGCTCAAACGATGGGAGCCACTAACTGGACTTTCGGTTATGATGCTTGTGAAGATCACGTCACTATAAAGCAGATTTTATTAACAGATCCTTTGAGAAACATCACTTGCAACTGCCAATTTCAGAATGAAACCTGCCACATTATTGCCATGTAAGTTAGTTGCCTTGATTCTCTCGTGAACATGTTCTTCCTCGAAAGTTAATTCCAGAATTTATTCTAAAGATATCTTCTGCAAATCACAAGTTTTTGTAGCATTCTTTCAAAGAAGAATCTTGGTCACGCTGTGTAAATTTTTAATATAGTAAAAAAAAGTCTGAACATTGCTATTGCCCATTAATGGAGTGTGAAAAGTGCTGTTTTTGCTAAAAGGAAATTTCTTTTCCCATAAAATAATCTGGGTTTGCTTTACTTTTTCAGGAAATTCATGCTTTTCAGCCTTCCAGGAACTCTTCCACCTCAAATTGTCAATCTTCCTTACCTCGAAACTGTGTAAGATTGTACACAACTTTCATCAATGCATATATATGGTAATTTTATTGTTCGCTAATTTTTTATGCATTTGGGATTGATAACCAATTTTGTTGAGAGGGTTTCTGTGAATGCTTGTGAAAGAACTTTAAAAGCACTTGCTGATGCTTCTCCATAAAGCATTTCCAGTACATTTTTGACCCTCAAAGCATTTTCTAGAAATCATCTACAAGTGCTTCCTCACAAGGAATTTTGCATTTTTGTTTATTTTAGACTAATGCTACCAAAAAATAGACCCATGCCAAAAATGTAACTAAATGCACCCCTATTAGTCTACTGCATTATGAATATCTTCGTTTCTTTCTTTCTTTTACAGACCAATTTGTAAATTTGATTGATATTGTTGTGGAATGCAGTGATTTTGCTTACAACTATCTGCATGGTTCGATACCACGTGAATGGGCCTCGATGCAACTGAAGTATATGTAAGCTATATCTACATCTTTCAATCAGTCGAGAAAATAAAATTTTGTTTGTCTCACTGAATTAACCATATTGGAATTGTCCATGCAGCTCTGTTTTTGCAAACCAATTGTCAGGCAATATTCCAAGCCATTTGGGGAACATTACTAGTCTCACATACTTGTAAGCTTTGAAAACTCATCATGACTACAATATCCAGTTGATGGACTTGCAGAAATGAACTGATCATAGTTTTTCATTATTTTAAATTTTATGAATTTTCCAATTATTTTTTATTTCTTTGACCGAGAGAACAAAATTCTCGTTAAAATTCTTGTTTCTTCAAGGAGATAAACTAGAAGTCTTATGCTTAATTATTCCTCAGAATATTTTCTTTGTGCATGTGTATGTGCAAATTTGCAGGTAAGAGTCCTTTAAGTTTTTATACCAATATGTTCTGCGATTATTAGAAATCTCAATGGATCTGTTTACCAGGGACCTTGAAGAAAACCAATTTTCAGGAACAATACCTCGAGAGCTTGGGAATTTAGTTAACTTGGAAACCTTGTAAGGCATTTATGGGGTTTCTTTACGTTCAGTTTTCGTCCGTTATCAGCATATTCATCGGAGGATAATCTACATTTAATTGCAGGAGACTATCATCCAATAGATTGATTGGAAATTTACCAATGGAACTTGTGAAGCTGAAAAATTTAACGGACTTGTAAGCTTTTCAAAAGTTTATTCTGAGGATATTCTGAAATTTGGCAGAAAGTGTAAGCCATAATTCATTCTTGTTCTTGTTGGACAATGCAGTAGGATTAATGACAACAACTTCAATGGGAGTGTGCCAGATTTTATACAAAGCTGGATGCAACTTAACAGACTGTAGGCTCTTCGACATGCCAAAAATTGTTCAAGTTACTGTCAGGCCCTTGAAATATTATTGATTGCTTTACTTAACTTAATGCAGAGAAATTCAAGGTAGTGGACTTGAAGCACCCATTCCGCCATCAATCTCTGCTTTGGATAAGCTAAATCAATTGTCAGTGAAAATTTAATAAGTATTCTTTTACAATAATTCAAATGATTTAATACTTTCATTGTCATATTAGTTTAGCATATTGAATATTGCTGAAAAGATCTGTTAATGACGATACTTGTACGAACAGGAGGATTAGTGACTTGCAAGGAACGAATCAGACTTTTCCGATGCTTAGAAACATGACAGGCCTTACACGGATGTATGACTCTTCATTTTTATCACATTAATGGAGTTTATTCACCTCAAAATTGCTTCATCTGATTTGATTGTTGATGGATTTCCAGAATTTTGAGGAACTGTAATATAGCTGGAGAGATACCTGAATATATATGGGGAATAAAAAATCTTCGGTTTCTGTAAGTATGTTACTTACTTACTTATCGATTACCTTTGTTCTATTGTGCAGATCATCATATGTAGTTAGAGTCTCTAATTAGCACACATGTAAATTTTTATTCTCTTTTTTTTTACTCAACTTTTGGCTTTTATAGGGATCTCAGCTTTAACCAGTTCACCGGGGAACTTCCCGATGTTGCAGTCCCAGCCGATTTGAAATTCACGCAAGTTACTGAAACAAAAGTTTTAATTTTACTATTTTAATTTTCAAATGTCCAGATACTAACTGCTTGATCTGGCCTTTATCAGCTTTCTTACTGGCAATTCTATCCAAGGGAATGTACCGGAGTCAATCCTGAAGAAAGGAACTAATGTGTGTGTACCTTATCTCTTGGATTTGAGATTCTTATGTTTAGCAGAGGAGTTTATGAGCATCAATCCTTGTATCGTGCATTTGTTATCCATCGTTAAGCTCTATAAATTTGTTAATCTGTTAATTTACTATTGTTGAAAATGAGTTTGCTGGAGGCATATGAACAAGTCGTTACGTTAGGCTTTTTGGAGCACATCACATATCAGAACTAGCACATATTAGAAACAAATCAATTTTGAGGTTTAGCTTTTTCATTTGATGAGGATAGCAGTGAGGGGGTTGTGTCAAACACAAAGACATTCTCTTGTATCTTTCAATTGCCTCATCATTTTAAATTAAATTTCCATCTACACTGAAAAGATCGTTGTTTCTTTCTTGCATTCAGGGACCTTTCTTACAATAATTTCACTTGGCAGAGTCCTGAGCAGCCTGCTTGCCGTGAGAAACCGTCAGTATATTTCTCTTAAGTGAATAATTATCTGATTCTGTTTACTTCTATGTATATCCTGTGATGGATCTAAGTCCTGATAGATGTATCATTTTTCACTAGGAATCTAAATCTGAACTTGTTCCGGAGTTCTTCAGTGGAAAATAACTTGTAAGTTCCCTTTTTCTTTCCTTTTATACCAGCTTAAGTTACAGTGGTAATTCCTTGAAAAAAAAAAAAGTTACAGAAGTAATTGCCTCTACATGAAGAATTTTGCGCATATAGCTGGTCATTCTATCATTAAATCTTCATTTCTTTTTTGATGGTGCCATTTGCTTTTCAATGAAAGCAAGAAACCTTCTCATGACACCCATTTCTTACTCTACTGTTGTTGACCTCACTTGGCAACGATATGGAGCTAATCTGTTTTGTTTACATTTTTTCTTGACTAAAACCAGACGTGGAGTTTTTCCATGTACAAACAATTTCACATGTCATCGATGTAAGTATCATTCGGATTTGATGTTGTTAGAATTCTCTTTGTATTAGAATTTCTTCGATATTTTCTTCACATTTGTTGACTCCTGGAATCACAATTCTTTGTCATGTTCTTTACTAATTCAATCATGAGTCTTGTTATCACGTACGTAAGTGCTTTATCTGAAGTACTTAAAGGCAATGTGAAGTAATCTAGTTGATCCCTAGAATTGATGATAATACAATTACGTTTGCCGATCACTCACAAGTTCCCCAACCCCCAACAAAATAAATAAATAAATAAAATAAATAAAAAACTGACCATATGAGCTTGTTTTCCTTTTAATGTTTTCAAATGGATTAACAGTATGTGAAAAGGTCTTTGCTGCTTTAGTATTTCACATTGTTTTCTCTTCACAGATTGGCACTCTTTGCACATTAATTGTGGTGGAGGTAATGTGAAAGTAAATGACAGCACATTCGAAGGAGATGCAGGAGTTGGTGGTGGTGCTGCAACATACCATTTACTGGATGGCACTAACTGGGGAATCAGTAGCACAGGAGATTTCACAGATGATGATGATGAGCAAAATACTAATTATATTGCAAATTCAGAGTCATCGGGGATTTCTGAATTGTACATTGATGCGCGTATTTCTCCTCTTTCGCTTACTTATATTGGATATTGTTTAGAAAATGGGAATTATTCAGTTGCTCTACACTTTGCGGAGATCCAATTCACAAATGACAAAACATATAAAACCCTTGGCAGGCGCATATTTGATATTTATATACAGGTACTTTATGACAATCAAGAAATATATTTTCATCAGAGTCAACTCAGGCTGTGATGCCTGAGAATCAGATGATGGGTTGTGGGCTTGCATATTATAATTTTGTGCCAGATGTGTTCCATTCAAAATGTACCATCTCGTGAGATGTCTCTAGTTGTGTGATATGTTTAAAGCTATTCTTGAGAGCCCATTTTCTTGGTCACTTGGTCATATGGAGCTTGTTTCTTTCAGGATAACAAATACAAATTTTGTTGGTTTGCTATGTTGCAGGACAAATTAGTTGAGAAGGATTTTAACATTGAAGCTGAAGCTCATGGAGTTCTTAAGCCAGTCACGAGACCATTCACTGCCAATGTTTCCAATCACATTTTAGAGATTCGCTTCCAATGGGCTGGCAAAGGCACTACCGCAATTCCTAGTGGTGGAGTTTATGGGCCTCTTATATCAGCTATTTCTGTGGATCCCAGTGAGTGATTTTCTTTTCCTCTTCTTCCATGTCCCATGTGGGGCTAACAATGTGACATGTTGTACAATCATTTTGAGAATAAAAGTTCAAGTGCTCCAATAGTGTGAAATCTAAGAACTGTAAGCCACAGAACCTATGGTAGAAAACCATTTGAAAATTTAAAGCAAACATCCAACTAATCGATATTGTCTTGAATACTCACAGTCATTCGTTCTTCCTATGTTTGTTGTTTCTGATTATCATAATTTCTTAGCTTATGCTTTCTGGCAGACTTCAAACCCCTCTATGGGGCAGGAAAAAAGAAGATTGCACCAATTGTTGCTGGCATTATTGTAGGATCATGTCTCATTATCTTGGTGTTGGGTATCTTCTGTTGGAGACACTATTTTAGAACCAAGAGCGGAAGACAAGAAGGTTTGGAATCTTTCAAATAGATAAGTAACTGCGTCAGGAAGAAAGAACTGAAACTAAAACAATCATAACAAAACCTTGTGGCTGGAGGATATTTATCCATTGAAAATGTTTTTTCAGCTGGTCTATGGTTCTTTTACAAAGCGTATACACTAAAAATCGGGCAACTTTTTAAAACTGTACTTCTCTTTCATTTGAACAGATCTTCAAGGACTAGAATTCCAAGCCAGTTCTTTTACCTTAAAGCAAATAAGAGCTGCCACTAGCAATTTTGATCCCATGAACAAGATTGGCGAAGGTGGATTTGGACCTGTTTACAAGGTATACACTCAAACCTTTGGTCATCGTGATTATTCTTTTGTATACAGAACTTCCTTTAACGGTTCTTCTTGTTACATACATACATGCAGGGTCAGTTAACCAATGGTACTATAATTGCCGTGAAGCTGCTGTCTTCGAAATCAAGACAAGGAAATCGTGAATTCTTGAATGAGATAGGCACTATTTCGTGCTTGCAACACCCAAATCTTGTGAAACTTTATGGCTGTTGTATTGAAGGGGATCAACTCATGCTGGTATATGAATACTTGGAAAACAACAGCCTTGCCCATGCTTTATTCGGTAAGTGTAATCTATTGATGATTTCTTGATTGATTATATGGGAGGAAAATAAAATAGTAACTTAGAAACACTTTACAAGTTTATAACAATCTATTATTCTCCCTAGTAATATTTCTTGGAATGGTCATGTTAAGGTGGTGAAAACAGTCAACTGAAATTGAACTGGTCAGTGAGGCAGAAGATCTGCCTTGGGATAGCCAGAGGTTTAGCTTTTCTACATGAAGAATCCAGATTCAAGATAGTTCATAGAGACATCAAAGCTACGAATGTTCTGCTAGATAGAGATTTAAACCCCAAAATATCTGACTTTGGATTGGCTAAGCTTGATGAGGAGGTGAAAACTCACATCAGTACTCGAGTCGCTGGAACAATGTAAGCTACATGTCTCTCTTTTCAATGACATTTTGTCACTGTTTTAACATCAAAACTCATGATAATTTTATATGCAGAGGATATATGGCACCAGAGTATGCTCTATGGGGTTACTTGACCTACAAAGCAGATGTTTACAGTTTCGGAGTTGTGGCTTTGGAAATTGTCAGTGGGAAGAATAATATGAGTTATGTGCCAGACAGTAATTGCACCTGTCCTCTTGATTGGGTACGAGATTAACTAAATTTTTATTCTTTAGTAGCACATTTAACTCCATTTTAGTGGGGACATGTTTGTTTGTTTGTTATTTATTTATTTGGGACAACAGTTATGGCATGAGTTTAAATCCAATAACTGTAGAATTTTTAACATAATTGTCTCGGTTATGTATTTCCCAGGCCTTCCATTTACACCGAAGTGGTACGTTAATGGAGTTAGTGGATCCAAGGCTCGGATCAGAATTCAACAAGGTTGAAGCAGAGAGAATGATTAAAATAGCACTCTTATGCACCAATGCGTCGCCTTCACTAAGGCCAACCATGTCTGAAGTGGTAAGCATGCTGGAAGGATCTTCTAACATTCCGGATGTAATCCCTGAAGCCGGTGGTTTGAGTGAAGACTTGAGGTTTAAAACTCTAAGAGACCATCCAAGAGAAATGAATAGTTCGGGTTTGGAAGGAAGTCTGTCTTATTATTCATCGTCAGCCAGCTTCTTGCCTGGTTCTTCCTCTACCGATGATGTCCGTGAAATTAACGCAGAGGCATATTTGAAGTTTAAGGCCATGAGAGACAGTCATATTCATATGGAAAGACAAAGATCGGTTGCCCAAGTATCAACACCAGTCCCCTCATGGACTGGCTCTTCAAAATCTGCCCATGATCTTCACAACACAATTTGAGTCCAGCGGATGTGCAAAATCATCCGCAAGCTAGTTTCAAGTTTCAACATTCAACTTTTTTGTAACCTACGTCTATGTGTCATACCTTCTCGCATCATCTTTGTATCTAAAATTTTCAGCGACTCAACCTCGGAAACAAGCGAGTCAACAACTCGTTCTTCGTTCTCAGTAGTCACCGTCGACTCCTCGGGGTTTTTAATTAAATACCCTTTAATAGTTTTAAAATTATTTAAATACCCCCTCCCTTTTTGGTTTTCATGGATACCCTAACAAATGTGAGCAAAGTCGGAAATACCCTTAATGAATGCATCAAATGCACTCAATGAATTGTCTTCATATTTCTTTCCTCATTTCTTTCACTTAAATCTATTTTTGCTGCCGATTCTTTCAAAATCTCTTAGAATCTCTCAAAATCTCTCATAACTTCTTACACAAATACAATTATGTATTCATTTCTTTAACACCCACTCTTTCTTTAAAGGTGCATTGCTTATTAAACAACCCAATAAGGTATGTTAATGTTGTTGGGTTTTAAATTTTTTAATTTTTAGGAAAATTTAGAAATTTTCCTCACATTACAATATTTTATTTTCACCATTTTTTCTTATACGTAGAAATATATGCAATGTAGGTTGTTTAATTATATTTTTCAGCAATATAACTTATTTATGGCGAAAATATTTCGAGTCGTGCATTCTTTTGATACCGTGTACGTCATATAGTTAGTCGTGTAAGTAATATAGTCGTGTAAGTCGTGTAGGTCATGTAAGAAATATAGTCGTGTAGGTCATGTAAGAAATATAGTCGTGTAAGTCGTGTAGGTCATGTAGGTCGTGTAGTTACTTGTATATGAAATTTAATATTATTGTTTTTATTGTATTATCAGATATGGTTTTGGTACGCGTGTCTATTCTCTTCAATGGTGAATGAATTAAACAAAATGACGAGTATAAGTTCAAAAGTTCAAAGGCTAAAGGGATAATGATACCACGATCGACAACATATGCCGCATTGGTGGAGAAGATAGCTGAAGTTATTGATATAGATACTTCGGAATTCAAAATCACAATGAAGTTCAAACTTAAGACATCTGATCCTATGCCACCAGTTACAATTCAAACCAATGATAATTTGGAATTTTTTTAAATTCCAATTTAATTTCACTTCTTTTTTTAATAATTTTCATTGACATTTTCTGCATAGCAGCAAATATAAATTCTTAGCACAAATTAAGTCTTTAAAGAACTAAATTAATCTAATGATTAATGGAAAATTCGTGTAATTTTAAAGTCGCAATTAAACATATTACAGCCATTTAAAAAGTTTTTTTCTTTTTTTTTTTTTATCTTCAAAGTGCTTTCTTCCTCTGGCCAAGCATACAAGCATACATGAGGAATGCTTGCATATAATTAATCCATGAAATCAATTAAGAAAAAAAATATCAGCTATAGGAAATTAATGTAATGTTATACACATAAAAACACCATTCGCAGTGATAAAATATTTTCACTCATAACTAGACATATCATGACTTACCATGACTTATAATTGGAAATTAAGAATCTCTCTAACTAATGACATTTCACAAGGTAAAGGTATATGTACAATTCCAATTTATTGTGAGCCTAATTAAACTAAATGTAATATGCAGATTCTATTGACAAGAAACAAAATGTGGAATTGAAGGTCGTGTAATTGTGTAATACAAGAAGATCGTATAATTGTATAATACATGAAGGTCGTATAAACATGCAATACATGAAGGTCGTGTAAACGTGTAATACATGAAGGTCGTGTAATCGTGCAATACATGAAGGTCGTGTAATCGTGCAATACATGAAGGTCGTGTAAAACACAACCTTGAATCTTACATAACCTTACACGACCAAATCTTATATTACATAACAAAATTATAATCAGCACAATCCATTAATTTTTCACAATTTGCATGCAGCAAAACAACTAGAAATTTGTTTTCGAACATGTTATGAGAGACCCACAACTAATTAATCTATTTTTTCAATATAAAACCCTAACTTTTTATTTTTTTCCCTTGAATAGTAACAAGAAAACTAATTACATGGAATTACTTGTCTCAACTAGTTACATTCTGACAATTTTGCAGTAAATGATCAACTCTCTCCGGCGATTATGTAGTGACGAACTATGCTTCACTTTCTCAGTTGTGGCAGCTTCTCCTTCTCAGGCTTAGTTTGCTCGTGTTGAAGTTCGATTTACCATATATGGAGAATGAATGTTTGTTTCAGTAGAGGTGATGTCAGTGAGGGAATTGCAGTGTTTGTTTGTTTGAGTTTGATAATTGAGGGAATTGCAGCAGATGAGTATTTGTTTGCTTCAGTAGAGAAGGGAGAGGTGCTGTCCGTTGAGTTGAAATGTTTTAAAATGAGGATAACTTAGTAATTTCCTATCCGTTTTGAAAGGGTATCGATGAAAATTTCGGCAAAAATAGATTTTAGGGTATTGAGATAATTTTTGAAGTATGGAGGTGTACCGGGCGCAATTGGCTCCGACTCCTCCTCCTTCTCTTCGCTAACACCACTTCCGAGATGGACTGAGTCAACTCGGTCCTTGATGATGGCCTCAGATTTTATCAAATTAGTTTCTTTTTCTCTCTGATTTCGAGAAAGTTTGTACCTTGTCTCTCCGGAGTTATTAATATCAGTTCGGCGGTTGGGGATAGAACGGCATCGTAGAGTGGAGGTGGTTTCTTTGTATTCTGACGTGGATTGATCTGATTGGTCGGCGGGAATGCAGTCGTAAGAGGGAAAATCGTCGAGCGTATCAAAGAATTCGTCGTCCTCATCGTTGGTTTTATTCCGTTCGTCCATTCAGCAACCAGAGACTGGGGTTTCAGTTTCCGGTTATCGCTTATCAGGATCGAATTTGCTTGCAATTCACCGTGTTTGCAGCCTTCGTGTCATCATTTTTTTTTTGGTTCGGTTAATAACATTTGCATCCCTAATTTTTAACCATTTCTCATGAATATATATATTTTTTCTTTTTAGCTCAAAATGTCGTATATTCTTTCTAACACATTAAACTTTTTTCTTTTCAATTTTTTTTAAATAACCTTTGCAATATTCAACTTTACCATTAGTAATTGTTTGTGACTTAGGGGCCTTATGCTTCTTTTGATTTGCTGACTTAATTAACTTAATTTTAATCAATTAAGGTATTAAGTCTTTTTATTTTTAATTTAATGAAAATTTTTAAGTCAATTCTTTTTTACTTTTTACTTAATCTAAAGACTAAAAAGTCTGGATATTATCATTAAAAGATATTCTCCAAAATATTTCTATTTAATTTATTAATTTTTATCTTTACCTAAATTAAATTTTAATAATTAACATTATTACACGTTTCTATAACTTGTGATAATATAATGGTAGACTATTATTGTTTTTATCTTTTTATTTTCTTCTAGTTAGCATTATTTTTCTTCATAATTTTTATGAATATTTTTCATATAAAAACATCATAAACTATAATGATGTATACTAATTTAGAATATTAATTTATAAGTGCACAAATGTAAAAAATACTTGTTTTTAGATTTTTTAAGTTAAAAAAATAACTTAATATTTTTTTTAGAGATTCGAACAAAAAATAAATATATTATTAGATTCAAACATTCAGCTTTATTAAGATTCAGACTAATTCAAGTTTATTCAATTTTTTTAGATAAAAAAATAAACACCACCTTAGGCTTTAAGTATACTTTTATTATTTTAATAAGAGTTTAGATAATCAGGCATGTAATACAATAAGAACTCATATGACCTATAATGTGTGTATATATATAATCATTCTCTAATGAGGCATCCTTATTTTGATAAAGTGAGGATGTGACTAATAAATAAAATATAAATTTCAATATACTAAGAGATAAAAAAATATAGATTTTAATAAATTAGAAATTATATTTTTTATATTTTAGTGACATTTTTATTTTAACAAAATGAGAATATCCTTATTAAAGAGTATTTATATATATATATAGAGAGAGAGAGAGAGAGAGAGAGAGAGAGAGAGAGAGAGAAAATTGTAAGGGAGAGAAGATTTATGAACGAAATATTCTAGTTGCACTATAAAATAAATAAATAAATAATATATATATATATATATATATCTAAAATCTACCATCCTAATAGATTTCAAGTTGTAATAAATCCGAAATTGTAATCGTTGAAAAGAAAAATGGTTTGGGACCTTTTTAATACAAACGGAGAACCAATATCCTTTTCCGTGAGATTTGAGAAACAAGAATAGCAAACAAGAAATCAGCTTATTGTCATTATCTGGCTACGCACGATATAGGATCCGGCGGGAATCGCCAATCGCCCATCATATACATACATTTGTTTTGCAAATGTATCTTTCATCATTGAAACTAAATAGTGAATAATTATTTTCTTTCTTTAATGGGAAAAAGAAAGAAGAGAAAGTTCTTTGCATGAACATAAAAATCTCCAAGTCCACTAAGAAATGTACTTACAAAAATAAAAGTCTACTGAGAAATGTAAAACCAAAAATTTATCTTCAAACTAGAGAAAATTTTTCAAACAACCAATAGTTAATGCGCGTATTTTGTGAAAGATAGCCAATGGGAATGGGAGGTAACGTAATCAAATAATTTATTGATTTATTCAAGTCATCAATATCAAAGTGAGACATCCATTTCCAATTGGAAGAAAAAAAACCATATTTTAATTGCCAAACCGGCGTGGATTTCTCTCTCTCTCTTTAAGGTCCAATTAACACACTAATTAAGTTCAGATTGTATATGGACATCTGTGACTAATTGGTTAATTGATTCATTAAACTATATCTCTATAATCTTTTCTATCCATATTCCATTCTAATGTTGCAATGACATATATATAAATATATATATATATATTGTGTGTGTATAAGGAAATTTAATTAATTTCGTAACACATGCATTATTGCATTAAAATAATAGTCACTGTTGCCTCAATTTCGATGGTCAAAAGCAAAATATTTAAAGCAGAATCCTACAGTTTGACCATGCAAAAAACCAATGAAAATTCAAATATCGGGGGTTCCTATACTAATAGTTGCGAATGGGACCAACAATTCATATCTTTCATTAACCTGTAAGGTGGAAAAATCCATATCGGCGATTAATTAATCAGACATGCTGCGGATGAGGTTTAATGAGAATCTTAGCATTGGCAGGAAGTCAACCATGTGCCGAGACAATATTTTTATTAAAATAATGCACTTGGCTTGGATACAATTCAGAATATGACAAAAACAAATCTAACTTTAGTTTGACTGGTACTGCATTCTAAAATCGTACCAGGACGAAAGACAAAATCACATTAGAAGGGTAGTTGGAATTTTCTTAATCGAGCTATTTGCTTGGAAGATTCATCATCCCTGCATTTAGCAAATATAAAAGAATCGCAAGATTATTAAAACAACGTAGTAATAACAGCTCATCAGAAGATCCGTACGGTACAACAAGGAAACAGGGTAGAATTGAAAGATAGCTCATAGCTCATACCTCACGGCTAGCTTTTCTGGGTCTTCAAAGATGTCCTTCTTGAAGCTTGACCTGCTCCTTGTCTCAATTCTGTCTGTAAGCTGCTTATGGACACAAGTACTTGTTTCTGCTACTCTGCCTCGAGCTGAAGGTTCGGCTGATAAAATTTTCTTTTTATTTTCAATATCCCCTTCTTCATGATATCTTGTAACCAGTTGTAGCTTATGTTTCATTTCTCTCTCTCTCTCTCTCTCTCTCTCTCTCTCTCTCGGTATTAGTAGTGTATTATTCTCAGAAATAAAGAATAAAACATTGTTAAGAGCCTAAGATGATAATTGAATTGAGGATCAGCGATCTTACAATGGTCAGATTAGTGACATTCATAATATTATTAAAAAAATTAAAAATAGAACTTCAAAATTTGGTGACTGGTCGAATTCAGAACTGTTATTTTCACCAAGTTCTGATGTTTAATTGAGAGATGCTTCTTTGTGCATGTAGTTGATGCGCTCAATCAAATTGCCAAAACAATGGGAGCTAGGGACTGGACGTTTGATGCTAATGCTTGTGACCTGAATGAGACACCAATAGTGCTGGAAGAAGGTCCCACCAGGATCATTACTTGCAACCTTGGAATCGATAATACAAGCCACATTACTGAAATGTAGGTTCTTTTTTTGTCATTTTATAAAATTTGAACCGGCATATTTTTATTTTTCAGTTTTGTGTTTAGGTTGATGTGAAGGACCAATTTTGGGTATCTTTTGTTTTCCATTTTCAGACAATTCAAACGTTGCAACCTTTCTGGAACACTTCCACGAGAATTGGTCCAGCTTCCTTCCATCCAGAAAGTGTGAGTTGAATAGTCTCTAATCTAATGCATTGGGAGATTAAACTTATAAATAAATTAATCATTTTTGTTAATTTGCAGTGATTTTGCCTACAACTACCTAAATGGTTCCATACCAGTCGAATGGGCTTTGTTGCAGTTGAAGTTCATGTAAGCTATATCTAATTCTCTCTAATCAGGTTAAGCAGTTAGCATTCTACTTGTTTCATAGAGTTAATTGATCGTCAATAATCTTAATGCAGCTCTGTTTTTGGAAACCGGTTATCAGGCAATATTCCAAGCCATTTGGCGAACATTACCAGTCTCACGTACTTGTAAGCTATCAATTCTTGGTTTATGCAAACATATTTAGGCCACTGATGTAAATGATAACTAATTTATTCCCTTTGTAATCTGAATGGGTCTAATTTGCCAGGGACATTGAAGCAAACCAATTCTCGGGAACCGTACCTGAGGAGTTCAGGAAATTAGTAAACTTGGAAACTCTGTAAGGCATTGTCAAGCTTTTTTGTGGCTGATATTTGTTCATGATCAATGTAATCATTTGGACCATAAATTGTCATGGTTACAGGAGACTGTCCTCCAATCAGTTGAGTGGAAGTTTGCCGACGGGACTAGCTGAGCTAAAAAATTTAACTAACTTGTAAGCCTTCTTGATTAGTGTCAGATCATGCTCAAAATTTATCAGAGGTATAAGCTGTACTCATTCTCATTGCACATTGCAGTAGGATCAGCGACAACAACTTCAATGGGAGTATACCAGAATTTATACAAAACTGGAAGCAACTTGAGAGACTGTACGATCATCTACATTACAAAGATTTCTCATCTTACATTCTGGTTCTTGATTGTTCTTGATTTGTTAATTTGAGTTGATGCAGAGAAATGCAAGGTAGTGGATTCGATGGACCCATTCCGTCATCCATCTCTGTCTTGGAAAATCTGAAACAATTGTGAGTAAATATTTCTCTACTTGTCAATTACAATAATCAGAATGATTTAATACATCAATTTATATGATTAATTTATTATATTTAACGATACTAAAAGGATCTGTTAATTATGGCACTCTAACAGGAGGATTAGTGACATAGCTGGAACAAATCATCTTTTTCCGGATCTTAGAAAAATGGCAGGCATTAAAAGGATGTATGCTCATTGGCTATTTTCTATCATTTTGATGGAGTATGATTATTCGCCTTATAATTATCTTACAGGATTAATGTTGGATTTTCAGAATTTTGAGAAACTGTGGTATTTCTGGGGAGTTTCCTGAATATATCTGGCGAATGAATAATCTGCGAATTTTGTAAGTATGCTACATTCTTTGTTTTCTAATGCAGAAATTAAATACTTGAAAATGAAAGCAAAATTCCGGGTTTACATTCATGAAAAGTAACACCAACTAGTAATGTAGTATTCTTCTATACCTTGCAGCTGCCATAGCAGCAATAGAGTTGAAGCATCAGCACTTACAGGCCAGTTAATGTATTTACATGGATAATCATTATCTTTTGAATTTGGTTTGGACAGGGATCTCAGTTTTAATAGGCTAACCGGGAAAATTCCCAATGTTGCAACTCCACCGAGTTTGAAATTCATGTAAGTTAATGAAATCAACTGTCTGGATTTACAATGTTAATTATGTGATGTCCAACTCATTAACCACCTGATACGGCCTTGGTCAGCTTTCTAACTGGCAACTTTCTCAGCGGGAACATACCAGCGTCGATCTTGAGGAAAGGAACTAATGTGTGTGTATCTTATCACCTGGATGCCTTGAGTTTTACTTATTTTAGTGATTTATGTTCATATATATTTGCAATCTGTTGATTTACTATATAGTAACCATATGTAACTTTGTAATCCTGTTTCTAAAGAGACCATATTAAACATCAATTTTGTTAAATAAATAATCTTATGCATGAAATTTCCTTCATTGCTTCTTTCTTGCATGCAGGGATCTGTCATATAATAATTTCACTCATCAAAACCCTGAGCAGCCTGCTTGTCGGGAGATACAGTCAGTATATTTCCCTCTCTATGTTAAATAAATAATCTTCTCCGCTTGTAATATCACTTGGTATATCTGAGTGCTGATATTTGCTTTGTCTCCCGTTATTTCGTTAGGAATCTAAATCTGAACCTGTTCCGAAGTTCTTCTGGGCACAGCAATTTGTATGTTGCTTTTCATGCTTTCTTATTATTGTAGCTTATGTGACAGATTTAACAACCAATGTATAAAGAAGTTTTAAAAATATACAGTCATTTTATCATCCAATAAATAAGAAGCAACGTGTATTTTTAGATTAGACAATGTAATGTCTACTAATATTCTCTTTTTCCTTGACTAAAAACCAGAAGTGGAGTTCTTCCATGTAAGAATAATTTCAAATGCGATCGATGTAAGTATACTCTACTATCAGTAAGTCACCATAAAATCTATATCTCGAATATGTTGACTTTTAGAATCACAAATAGTTGGTAGCCTAGCTATTAATAATATCATATTCAAATCAACTTCAATTCTTCTGTTTATTTTTTAATTGTCAGTTCATTTCTGGTTTCTTGAAAACTCATTGCTCAGATAGTCTTTAACATTCTTTTTTCTCGGCAGATTGGCACTCACTGCACATTAATTGTGGTGGAAATGAAGTAAAAGTAAATGGCAGCACATTTGAAGGAGATGGACAAATTGGTGGTGGTGCTGCAACATACCATTCAGAAGATGATACTAACTGGGGTTTTAGTAGCAGTGGAGACTTCACTGATGATGATGATGAACAAAACAGACGTTACATTGCAACTCCTGACTCATCAAACCTTTCTGAACTATACATTAATGCACGCATTGCTCCTCTTTCACTTACTTACTTTGGATATTGTTTAGACAACGGAAATTATACTTTGAGTCTACACTTTGCGGAGGTCCAGTTCAGTAATGGAATTACATTTCACAGCCTGGGAAGGCGTCTATTTGATATTTATATTCAGGTAATTAATCAGAATCAGGAAATAGATTTTCATCGGACACATTTCTCTCTGTGAGTTCTTGGGAGACAGTTGTGCTATTGAGTAATATGATGGATGATTCTCAATATGTTTCTCTGGATTGTCTTGTTTCAGGACAAACAAGTTGAGAGGAATTTCGATATAAAAGCTGAAGCTTCTGGGGCTCTTAAGCCAGTTGCAAGATCCTATAATGTCACTGTTACAAATCACATTATAGAGATCCGTTTCCATTGGGCTGGAAAAGGGACTACGGCACTTCCTAAAAGGGGAGTTTATGGCCCCCTAGTATCAGCTATTTCATTGAATGACCCCAGTGAGTCCTTTTCATCCCTTATTCTGTTTTCAAAATCGACTAACATTATAATACGTTGCGAAGTCCGGATTTTTAGTAACACAATTTCAAATGTTCTTTTTTGAAGTTTAACTCTCTACGATTGTACATTAGAAAAAAACCAAAATTCAGATATTTAGTTTGTTTGCAGCCATTTTCTTACATATCCATTTTATGTGAAAGGAAAAAGAAAATCTCCATAAGTTATTAAGCCTATCAATGTAGTTTTGAATTTTTTTTCATGCCCACACGTTTCTGTAATGCATTCGTTCCATGTTTTCACATGCTTCTGATAATCCTGCTTCATGGATTCTCCTTGGCAGACTTCAAACCTGAAAAGAAGAAGGTAGTGCCGATTGTTGTTGGAGTAGTTGCAGGATTATCTCTCATAATCTTGGCGTTCGGTATCCTCGGTTGGAGGTACTATTTGAGAACCAAGAGGCGCAAAGAAAGAGGTGTGGGCTTCTTTTAGATAAAAATTAAAAAATGCTTCAGTTTGCTACTCAACATTTATTCACAATCATTTTCTTTTTCATTATAATAATCAAAATAGTATCTTTATAACAGCATTAACTTTATGTAAGCATGTGAAGACATTTAGGTTCAAACTACATGCTGATGCTCATTTTGACCATCCACATTAAATTTAGTAAGGAAATAACTTAATGAATCCAGAAACTCATCTAGAGGCTAAAGCACACTTGTCTCTCTTTATTTGGACAGGTTTTATGAAAGAGTCGGATCTCCAAACAATTTCTTTTACCTTAAAACAAATTAAAGCTGCAACTAACAATTTTGATTCTGCAAAGAAGATTGGAGAAGGTGGATTTGGACCTGTGTACAAGGTATATTGGCCAACCTTTTGCCCCTAATCATCCTCTTAACACAAAATTTCCTTCAATGGTTACTTAAAATTTGTACATTTCTTTTTTCATAACTGGGATGCAGGGTCAACTAGCAGATGGTACTATAATTGCTGTGAAGCAACTCTCTTCAAAATCAAGGCAGGGGAATCGTGAATTCTTAAATGAGATAGCCATGATTTCGTGCTTGCAACACCCAAATCTTGTTAAAATTCATGGCTGTTGTGTTGAAGGGGATCAACTCTTGCTAGTATATGAATACATGGAAAACAGCAGCCTTGCCCGTGCTTTGTTTGGTAAGTTTAGTCTAGTAAAACAAGAAGCAAATGTTACATACAGGTATATTATGTTTCATATTCTGTAGGGATGTTTCTGATTGGATTTGGAATGGTTATTGTATTTTTAAGGTCGTGAAAACTGTGAACTGGAATTGGACTGGCCGACCAGGCAGAAGATCTGTCTTGGCATAGCCAGGGGGTTAGCTTTTCTTCATGAAGAATCAAGATTCAAAATTGTTCACAGAGACATCAAAGCTACAAATGTTCTGCTAGATAGGGATTTAAACCCCAAAATATCAGATTTTGGACTAGCTAAGCTTGATGAGGAGGATAAAACCCACATCAGCACTCGCATTGCTGGAACCATGTAAGCCTCATTTCACGTCTCTCATTTAAAACTGATAATTTTGTTATTGTTTCAGTGTAATACAAAATTGATAATTTTGACTTCAGAGGATACATGGCACCAGAATATGCACTCTGGGGCTATTTGACCTACAAAGCAGATGTTTACAGTTTTGGGATCGTGGCCTTGGAAATTGTTAGTGGGAAAAATAATATGAGTTATGCTTCAGCTCTGGAGTTCGACTGCACTTGTCTTCTCGATTGGGTCAGCAACTAACTCATATAATTCACCTTCTGCATTTTCATTTCTGTGGTTGTTGTGTCTTCTCTAATGCTATGTTTTGGTTTGGGTAGGCCTGTCATCTTCAGCTAGATGGAAAGTTAGTGGAGCTAGTGGATGAAAGGCTAGGATCAAAATACAACAAGGAAGAAGCAGAAAGGATGATCAAAGTATCTCTTTTGTGCACAAATGCTTCGCCGTCACTAAGGCCAACAATGTCGGAAGTGGTGAACATGCTGGAAGGAAAAACTGCCATACCAGATATGATACCAGAAGCTGGAAGTTATAGTCAAGATTTGAGGTTCAAAGCCTTGAGAGACCAAAAGGGGCTGAGGCGTAGTCAGAATTCGACAGCAACTCAGTCCCAGCATTCAATATCAGCTGAGTTCAATCAGGCCTCTTCCTCTACTTCGGCTGCCCAAGATCTCTATGAAATTAATGAGGAGTCATATAAGAAGTATAAAGTCATTAGAGACGGTTATAAGCTGATCCAAGGCATGAATTCAGAGGTACAGCTTTCAACGACTATGCCCTCATGAACTGCCTATGATCTTTACAACCATAATTCATCGAGTTCCTAGAAACATACATCATTTTTGGTGTTGTCAATTCCGCAGTTCCTTTTTCATTTTTTGAAAATATGTGTGTATATACACATCTATGTTATTGTGCATTTTGTTACCTTGGTGACTGTAAGATTACAAACTAACTATACATTTGGAGTCCACAAAACAAATGTGAAAAGAACAACTTTGATGATTGCTGGCTTCCTCAATAATTTTAGAGGCGCACGCAACCATTTCCAATCTGATTGGCCCTAGCTGGCTGCCATGTCTAGCGGCTCACATCCGTCCTGCTTTTGAAAAACAGCAGCGATGAATGTATAAAAATTAGTTAAAAAAATAGCACCTCACTATTAAAAGATAAAAGAAATTCACTATAAAATTAAAAAAATATATTATGTTACAAGATATGTTTTGGAGTCTCCCATGCTATTCGTGCTCAATTTCGATACGAACGCTACTATTCCTATTAAAAACCTATAATGTCAAATTGGGCTTAAAATATCTAATTTGACCATTCTACATAAGATCTATTACTCATCCACATTTTAATCTTATAACTCTAAAACAAATAATATAATTTTCTGAATCAATATCAAATTGACAGTTTGACACTAACTATTCATATATTTGAGCTATCAATGATCAATGAGTGTCCAAACGATTCACTTCGCTCCATTCTACAGCAGCGAAGGAATCTGAAACCTTATCATTGATTTGACAAATGCAATAACCGGCCCTTTCTGTTAGAGTTACTATCATTAGTCATACAAAATGTTAAACGTTGATTCCTATTAAAAAAAAGAAAAAAAGTAAAGGTATTCGTATTGCATGCTCATGCATGCACGGAAAGGTGAATTGAAAGTAATTAAGATGGCTGTTTAATCTTCACTTTTCAACATTTTGACTAAAGAAATATTGGATGTGCGTGCATACAGCATATTTTATTTATGGAGCTGCATAATATTCTAACCTTTTCTACTGTGTAAATCAAAAAGTAAGGACAAAGGAGAAGAGAACGATTGGATGACGTTGGCTGCTAGAGGCAGAAAGAGAGCTGCTCTGCTCAAGGCATATTTTGGGTACAAACTTGAATACAGATTCCTATTTTGGGTTTTGCGAAAATGCTCTTCTTCTTCAAACGTTTTCTACTTCCTGTGCTGGTTATGAGTTGCTTTTGGGCTCAAATTTTTGCTGCTGCTAAACTGCCTCGACATGAAGGTAAGTTCAAATTTTTGCAATTTTAGTACAGATTTTCACTTTTACCAAGTAGGATCTACTTCGATTAGTAGGTTTTGATTGTGTTGGCAGTTGGTTTGATCCTATCTCTGAATAATTACTTTATCAAGATAGTAAAAACCCAGAATCTCAAATATTCTTTTAAAAGCATTATTAGCAGATTTTTTTTTTTTTTAACTTTTAAATTTTCTGATGATGATGATGAAAATGCAGTTGATGTTCTCAATCAGATAGCTCAAACAATGGGAGCCACTAACTGGACTTTCGGTTCTGATGCTTGTGAAGATCACGTCACTATAAAACAGATTGTATTAACAGATCCTTTGAGAAACATAACCTGCAACTGCCAATTTCAGAATGAAACCTGCCACATTATTGCCATGTAAGTTAGTTGCCTTGATTCTCTCACGAATTAGATGAAAGTATTTGTAGCATTCTTTCAAAGAGGAATCTTGGTCACACAGTGTCAATTTTTAATGTAGTAACAAAAAAGTCTGAAAATTGCTATTGCCCATTAATGGAGTGTGAAAAGTGCTGTTTTTGCGAAAAGGAAATTTCTTTTCCCATAAAATAATCTGGTTTTGCTTTACTTTTTCGCGGAATTCATGCGTTTCAGCCTTCGAGGAACTCTCCCACCTCAAATTGTCAATCTTCCTTACCTCGAAAATGTGTAAGATTGTACACAACTTTCAGCAATGCATATTTATTCTAATTTTATTGTTCGCTAATTTTTTATGCATTTGGGATTGATACCCAATTTTGTTGAGAGGGTTTCTGTGAATGCTTGTGAAAGAACTTTAAAAGCACTTGCTGATGCTTCTCCATAAAGCATTTCCAGTACATTTTTGACCCTCTAAGCATTTTCTAGAAATCATCTACAAGTGCTTCCTCACAAGGAATTTTGCATTTTTGTTTATTTTAGACTAATGCTACCAAAAAATAGACCCATGCCAAAAATGTAACTAAATGCACCCCTATTAGTCTACTGCATTATGAATATCTTCGTTTCCTTCTTTCTTTTACAGACCAATTTGTAAATTTGATTGATATTGTTGTGGAATGCAGTGATTTTGCTTACAACTATCTGCATGGTTCGATACCACGTGAATGGGCCTCGATGCAACTGAAGTATATGTAAGCTATATCTACATCTTTCAATCGGTCGAGAAAATAAAATTTTGTTTGTCTCACTGAATTAACCATATTGGAATTGTCCATGCAGCTCTGTTTTTGCAAACCGATTGTCAGGCAATATTCCAAGCCATTTGGGGAACATTACTAGTCTCACACTTGTCTCTCTTAATTTGGACAGGTTTTATGAAAGAGTCGGATCTCCAAACAATTTCTTTTACCTTAAAACAAATTAAAGCTGCAACTAACAATTTTGATTCTGCAAAGAAGATTGGAGAAGGTGGATTTGGACCTGTGTACAAGGTATATTGGCCAACCTTTTGCCCCTAATCATCCTCTTAACACAAAATTTCCTTCAATGGTTACTTAAAATTTGTACATTTCTTTTTTCGTAACTGGGATGCAGGGTCAACTAGCAGATGGTACTATAATTGCTGTGAAGCAGCTCTCTTCAAAATCAAGGCAGGGGAATCGTGAATTCTTAAATGAGATAGCCATGATTTCGTGTTTGCAACACCCAAATCTTGTTAAAATTCATGGCTGTTGTGTTGAAGGGGATCAACTCTTGCTAGTATACGAATACATGGAAAACAACAGCCTTGCCCATGCTTTATTCGGTAAGTGTAATCTATTATTGATTGCTTGATTGATTATGTGAGAGGAAAATAAAATAGTAACTTAGAAACACTATACAAGTTATATAACAATCTATTATTCTCCCTAGTAATATCTCTTGGAATGGTCATGTTAAGGTGGTGAAAACAGTCGACTGAAATTGAACTGGTCAGTGAGGCAGAAGATCTGCCTTGGGATAGCCAGAGGTTTAGCTTTTCTACATGAAGAATCCAGATTCAAGATAGTTCATAGAGACATCAAAGCTACGAATGTTCTGCTAGATAGAGATTTAAACCCCAAAATATCTGACTTTGGACTGGCTAAGCTTGATGAGGAGGAGAAAACTCACATCAGTACTCGAGTTGCTGGAACAATGTAAGCTACATGTCTCTCTTTTCAATGACATTTTGTCACTGTTTTAACATCAAAACTCATGATAATTTGATATGCAGAGGATATATGGCACCCGAGTACGCTCTATGGGGTTACCTGACCTACAAAGCAGATGTTTACAGTTTCGGAGTTGTGGCTTTGGAAATTGTCAGTGGGAAGTATAATATGAGTTATGTGCCAGACAGTAATTGCAGCTGTCTTCTTGACTGGGTATGAGATTAACTAAATTTTTATTCTTTAGGAGTACATGTAACTCCATTTTAGTGGGGACATGTTTGTTTGTTTGTTATTTATTTATTTGGGACAACAGTTGTGGCATGAGTTTAAATCCAATAAATGTAGATTTTTTAACATAATTGTCTCGGTTATGTATTTCCCTGGCCTTCCATTTACATCGAAGTGGTACGTTAATGGAGTTAGTGGATCCAAGGCTCGGATCAGAATTCAACAAGGTTGAAGCAGAGAAAATGATTAAAGTAGCACTCTTGTGCACCAATGTGTCACCTTCACTAAGGCCAACCATGTCTGAAGTGGTAAGCATGCTGGAAGGATCTTCTAACATTCCGGATGTAATCCCTGAAGCCGGTGGTTTGAGTGAAGACTTGAGGTTTAAAACTCTAAGAGACCATCCAAGAGAAATGAATAGTTCGGGTTTGGAAGGAAGTCTGTCTCGTTATTCATCGTCAGCCAGCTTCTTGCCTGGTTCTTCCAGCTTCTTGCATGGTTCTTCCCCTACCGATGATGTCCGTGAAATTAATGCAGAGGCATATTTGAAGTTTAAGGCCATGAGAGACAGTCATATTCATATGGAAAGACAAAGTTCGGTTGCCCAAGTATCAACACCGGTCCCCTCATGGACTGGCTCTTCAAAATCTGCCCATGATCTTCACAACACAATTCGAGTTCAGCGGATGTGCAAAATCATCCGCCAGCTAGTTTCAAGTTTCAACATTCAACTTTTTTGTAACCTACGTCTATGTGTCATACCTTCTCGCATCATCTTTGTATCTAAAATTTTCAGCAAGTACGTACTATAGAAGTCATGTTTGTGTGTTTGGAGGAAAGAGTTACCATTTTTCTGGAGTTGTTGAAATTACGTGGTTTTAAGGTTGATGCGAAAACCCATAGTTTTGGGGAAAAAAAGGAAAGATAGCAGAACGCCACGTGTCAACGAATGGAATAACTTTAGTGTAATCCGAGGTACCCGACATGATTCGAAGTACCCCGCACGGTTAGAGGTACCCGGCATGATTAGAGGTACCCAGCACGATCGAAGGTACTCCGAATAATTCCAGAGAAACTCGAGGTACTTCGCATAGATTGGGGTATTCTGTATTATTCGAGGTACCTATAATAACTCCAGAATAATTCAAGGTACCCATAATAACTTCAGAATGATTCAAGGTACCCGAAATAATTCCAGTATAATTCAAAATACTCGGAACAACTCGAGGTACCCGGCATAATTCAAGGTACCTAACATAACCCAGAGTAACTCAAGGTACCCCGCATAGATCAGGGTGCCCCATATAACTTGGGGTACCCGACAGATCCGACTCAAGAGTATCCTTTAAAAAAGTCCGTCATGAGAAATATCTACACCTCTTAAAAGATAATATTCGATTTAGTCAAAATTAGGAAAAAAAAATGTTGTACTAAAAGGGGGGGACAGCCGCCTGCTACCTTTGCCAAAAGTGAAGGACTACCTGACAGCCACTGCAGAGGTACCCTGGACTACTCTCCAGCGTGCGCCACGTTTCCAAAGGATGAGATATGCCGCGAATTTGCACATAACGGCCCAAAAATCATAAAAATGTAAAAAAAAGTTAGCCAAAAAGGATACATCACATAACAGTTGAGGTACTCCATATATAAAGATGTTTAGGTTTTATTCTCGATCAGGTTCTCATTCACCATCAACACCCACACTCTGAAAAATATATTTTCTTCAACCTTAAATCTTGATTTACAGAGGGCTAGTCAGCTCTCTTTGCCATAAAAAGCTTGAGTTTGCTAATTTGAGCGTCGAAGTGTGAATGCCAGGGTACCAGTGGCGGACCTACAGCTGGGCTAGACCGAGCTGTAGCCCGGTCTAGTCCAGAAAAAATCATTTAAACCCCTTTTCTTTAGATTAATTCTATATAAGAATAGAGTTTTTACTTTATTTTTAATAAGTCCTTAATTCAGTTGCTTTTATGTTTTCATCAAATTTCATAAAACAATAGAGTTTTTACTTTATGTTTAAATATATCCCTAATTCAATTATATTTTTTTATTAGTGGCTTATTTATAAAATGATTAAATTATATACTTATTGAATAGAATGAAAACATTAGGGGTCGAAAATGTTATTACTACTTTAATTTGTTGTTAAAATTTTAATTTAAAAAAGTATGTCAATGTAATATAACATTGTCACTAGTGTTAAAAATACTAAAAAGATATATAATAAAAATTATTAACAATTTCATAAATTTTTTATGTGAATGTTGAGATTTTATTTATTAGTTGCATTAACTAAGAGGATAAGTTAGAAAATAAAATTTGAGTATTTTGATATGATTTTTTAAAGTGAGTCAGAGTGACTGGCAAAGAAATAATGGCGCACAAATACTTTTTTACTACGTTAGAGTTTAGTTTATTATTGAAACTCTTGACAACTAATATTTTTATAATTTTAAAAGATGAATAAATTTTAATTGTTTAATTTATTTAAGCTTGGTAATTAAGTACTTTTCAAACATAAAGTTCTATTTGCAATATTTTAATTGATTATAATTACATATATTGATTTATTCAAACTTGAAATTCTTAATTGATTTATTAATTCTTATATAATTAGATGTTAATATATGTTGCAATGTTATATTCCATAATTAAAAAATAGTATTTTTATATTTAAATTATCTTTTGTTTTCTATTCTTTTTGTATACTTATTTTTATTTAAAGTACATATTTATAGGGTTTTTTGTATCTCCTTATTTGATGTATTTTTTTTTTTACTTATAAATGTTTATGTTCACTCCAAAATATAAAAATTTTAATTTAGCCCAGGATAATATAAAGTTCTGGGTCCGCCCCTGCGGGGTACCCCGGCTTTACCTCGAACCTCTATTTCACTGTTTTACAGGCGTGAAGCTCATTTGGAAGGACTTTTTTTCTTTGTTATAACATTTCTCCATTGTACCAACAAAGTGTTGGCTCCACTGGCAAAGGAGTCCCCTTAAGTGGCTTGACTGGGTTTGCTCCTCAGTTCGAGTCGCAGGGAAGTCGTCTTTGTTGGGAGAACATGTGCCTCTCAGTTCGAGCGGGGACTTCTAGTCTGAGTTGTGGTACGGGCTTAAAGGTGTTTCCCACAGTTGGGGCCCTCCCCAGAATACCTCGTGGTCAAAACCAAATATATATATATATATATATATATATATATATATATATATATATATATATATATATATATTTCTCCATTGTTACCACTCCCTCTTCCATTCTCACCTCCTCCAAATTCAAAAGCACAGCACACAACAAACCAGTGAGGTATCTCGTCTCCCCTCAAAATATAAATTCATTATTTTAGATAGATTTATCTTTTCCTACCCCCAAAATATGTCGAAAACACCCATCAACACTGAATAATATTGTGATTTTTTTAATTCAAATTCCTTCATTTGGATGAATGTATGTATAGTATACATTTATATGTACGATTTTTAAGATGTAATAAAATTGATAATGTTGATAACACATATACAAAGTTTGAGTGAGGAAATTTATCTATTGGTAATAGCGATGCTGATAATGAATACTTTATGAACTAATGTGTAAATACTATATGCGACCCAACCCGATCATTATTTTTTAAAATTTTTTTATGTGAACATTCTAAGCGTATCCTTTTTAGATAAGGAGGGCAATGCATTCAGACAAGCCGAATTCAAAAATTAAAAGTGAAAAATACTAGTCAAAGCATTTGTCCCGAGGGAAAAAGATACTCATATTCTCAAGATTTAGGAAAATAATTATGTAGACTTAATTTTTTAATAAGAGATACTAAAATTCTCTTTTGGTTATAATACTCTTAGTAAAAAATAACTAAAAATTTTAATTTAAAAATATTTAATAAGTATAAATATAATTTAAATAATTTAATTTTTCTAATGTTCTAATATTATTAGAATATTTTTTAATATACAAAATTATCTTCAAAATGTAAAATATTATACTAATTTTCATAATATATTTGTATTTATTATAAAATTTAAATAAATCTTTGGTTAAATAGATTTTACAATTAATAAAAATGTGTCTCATGTAGTAATATAAGATTGTATAGTATTAAAAAATTTTAAATATTGAAATTATATCAAAATGCATATATTGTTACATTTATTTTAATTTCATATTTTTATTCATTATAAAACATTGGAGTCAATTTTTGTGAGTTAATAGAGCCAAACAATATTTTAGTTAAAAATGAGTCTTGGTGTTCTTTATTGCAAACATGAATACTTGACCATTTCTCTAAATTTTAGGGGTGTAGGTGTCGTTTTCACTAAATTTAATAATAATGAGAAAAGAATCAAAGAAAGAAGAGATATTTTTGTAACAAGAGGAGTTGCCCTTGATTTTTAGGACCCGTTTTGTATTGCTTTTAGAAGACTCAAATGTAATTTTAAAAAGTTATAAATTAATTTTAGTATTTCGTAAATTTGCTCAAAAATCCTTTTAACAAAATTGTCCATTCTGCAACATATTTTGAAAAGCGAGAAATGAATAGTTTTTTAGAATCTGATTTTAAAAATCAGTTTTATACTTAATACAATTTCATATGTATTTTCATATATATTATAGAAATATAAAATTATCCTTATTAATTAGGAAATAAATTTATTAACGTTAAAGAAATTATTATTAATAATTTTTTTCTAATTTTATTGAGATAACAAAATAAAAAATAAAATTAATAATATAAAATATTTATTTTAGCTAGCAATTATATTCACACACACATGTTTTATGTTTATAAATGTATAAGTAAATTTTTTATTCAACATTATGTCAAATTCAGTCACTTACATTCTTATAATAGTTTAACAATAAGATTTAGTCAAAACACATGCTATTGCTTGTAAACTCACAATATTTTTAAAAATAAATTTTATCAAACGTTTAACTAATTCTCTTCTACCTAATTATTTCTACACCATTGCTAACATCAATTATTTTTAAAAAGTATAATATTACCAAACTAACCCTTAATGTGTCTTAGGGATGGCAAACACATGGCTTAATGCTACAGTTAAGGGTGTGTGGCATGATTTTTTGATTGGATTGTAATGAATATGATTGATTAAGATAAAATTAAACTAGATTAGATTGAGAAACATTTAGTGGTGTTCTCATGATTAGTTTAATACATGATTGGACTAAATTGTATAAATAAATTTACCATTAAATTACTTAAAATACAAATAAATATAACTCAATTTAATTATCCTTAAAAAATTAAATTTGATTATAGACTATATAAACATGCACTTCGATTAACGGATTTTGGTGGAGTGAAACTATGGAGGATTTATAAGCAAGGGAATGAACAATTTTTTTATGGGAAGAGAGATAAAAGATTTTATTTTATTTTATCTTTCTCGTCCACCCTTTATCGTATAGACAACTTTTTAGCCTCAAATTATCTAGGACAAAAATTTTAACTATTAAGGGACTAAATGGTAAGATCATGATAATTTAATTTAACAAAAGTAAACTTTTTTGTACCGAATTTATTTTCTACTAAAATAAACCAATTCCATGATTTTATTTGCAACCAACAAGCCCCAATGTTGAAAGGAAACTTTACATAACTAGCCCAAAATTTTTTGAGTTTCTAAAATTGGTCACTCTAACTATTTCCATCATAGTTAGACAAATACAAATTTTTTGGACTAAATTACATCATTATCTCATAGTTCTCTCTCTCTCTCTCTCTCTCTCTCTCTCTCTCATACTGTAACCCACTAATTCCCTCTCTCAAATATCCACAGGGGCAACAACCAAGATCCAACATTGGAAACACTGCAATAATGTCAGCATAATGGCTCATCGGCTTATTTTTAGCGACAACATGTCTATCCTTTAATTTATAAGTATTAATTTTTTTCGTAGGTTGGTTTTAAGTTAGTTAATCCTTTAGTTATTGGAGTTTTCTTATTGATTGATTTTATAATTGAGTTTGCACTACTGGTTATCATTAGGATAATATTTATGAATCTTATAAATCATTTGTAGTTCAAACAGTTAAACTTATTATTGGACATAATGTATTTGAGTTAAACTTATTATTGGACATAATGTGTTTGACGAAATGTGTGCGAAAGTGAATGTGTTATTGTTGCTATAACTTGCTTTATATTGTATGTTTGAGCAAGATTGGTCGGATTGAGCAATTTTTATTTTTTATTTTTTGGTTGGTTCGGTCATGGTTGTTTTGTGCATGGTGATTAGTTTAAGAATTGTGGTTGGCTTCCCCTTTTTGTGTGAATAAGTGTTTCTATCACATCAAAAACTGCAACAATCATGCTTGGTGTGATGGGCATATTTATCATTTTATCTCATCTGTCCTTAGTAAGAGAGGTGCTTGTTGCACTAAAACTCAGTATATAGATTTTTTTTAAAAAAATTTTATTATAATTTTATAAATAAATAAAAATTTGGATTTGACTGTTTGAGTGTGCCATTTTTCTGTGATAGAATGGTGTATGCACTTATTTGGTGCGATAAACATCATATGTGCTTATGTTTTGGTGCTTATCGCATGGCCTATTGCACCCGTAGGTTGTGTTTTGGTGCAAGAGGTACTTGCTGCATTAAACACAAGTGCGACGGTTTTATTTATATACTAAAGTAAACTAGGTATTTTATGAATTCACATTATTAAAAATAAAATTTAAAACAAACTAAGTATTTTATAAACCCACGTTATTAAAAATAAAATTTAAAACATCATCAATATTATTTTATGAATTTGGTGAATTGTTGAAGGTTGTGGTGACCGGTGAGGTTCGGAGATTTTTCAAGAGTACCATTAACTTTTTCTATTATAATTAGTTAATTACAATATTTTTTTTTTTGTGATATTTATCCTCACTATATCAATAGATTACCAAACCAATAGCATCAACAAATCATCAAATTTCAAGAAATTTAAAAGATTTTGGGTTATTTATGTAAATTTTCCATGTTGAAAAGTTGAAAAAAAGGAAAAAAGCAGCAGTCAACTGAGAATCCAGTTCCAGCCAACAAAAACGCGTTTTAAGACATTATTGTAGTCAAAAGTCAAAGCCCCCACAAGCACATTACACATTTCAACACGTACACATTTGTCCTAAAGCAGCAGCAATCAAATAAAAACAAGAGCAACATAAAATAAATAAAAAAATTAAAAAAAAAAAAAATACTCTTCTTCAGTTTTCACCAACTACAAGGTCCCTCCTTTCTCCCTTCTCCGTCCCCGACTTGGCCCACAACACAACAACAAATAAACTGAAAAAGAACAAAAACAATATTTTTCAATTTTTTTTGGTTATTTTGTTTTTACATCATGAGATAAATGAACTATTTTTCTTGTTTATGAATGAAAAAAGAATTCCCGTTCTATGGAAAATCAGATTGCTACTACTCTTCGGTACTCAATCCAAGCTCTGGGGCGTGGCTTTGATGTCACATCTGATATAAGGCTTCTTTATTGTAAGGGAGCACCTGGGTCGAGGCTTGTTCACATAGATGAGGATCATCATGCAGGAGATCTTGTTGTTTCTGATGGTGTTTTGGTGCCTAATGTCTCTGTTGATATTGAGTGTTCTAAAGGCAATAGAAGCATTGAGAGAATACCTGTTTGCAGCTTCCATGAGGTGACTGTTTCTCAGATTTTCAATCTTCTTTTTTTTTTTTTGGTATCGTCTGTTGGCTTGGTGAGCTAAAATTGTTGTCTGGGTATGCTTAAATCTTATTGCTTTATTGAAAATTTTCTGGTTGCTGGCATGCTGGCTTCCTTGCAATTTGTTTTTTTCCAATGCTTTAATTTGATGATTTGTTGGGGATGTGCGACATTTATTAGCTTAGTAAGACCAGAATTCTGTTTTCCTGATTTCTGCTCTTCAGCTGCTTTCACGTTTAGAAACATCCATTTATTTATTATAGGAATCTGAATAATTTCATACTAGTTGGATTAACAAACTGCATTTTGTGAATATTGGTTTCTCCCGGCTAAGTTTTGGCGATGTCTTAAAATTGAAGCTATTAGGCTTTTTGGGTAATTGCAACGTTATTATAGCTCCTGTCATAAGTTCGATTGAAGTGAAAGAGTTAATGTTCTAGATTGAATGGAATGTCCGTGTTGTCAATAGTTTCTGTACATTAGAAAATCACGTCGGAATCAATGTTTTGGCATGAGTTTCTTGATTGCGATGAACGAATCTTGTTTCTTGTTAAACTGTGAACTTTTAATGGAGGCCTTTGATGCTTGAAATTCCAGATGGCAGGATACTTCAATGAGAAATCCGGTATATCGGGAAACATTCCACTTGGAAGCTTCAATGCCATGTTCAATTTCACTGGTTGCTGGCAAGCTGATGCAGCAGCTACAAAATCCCTTGCCATGGTTGGAAATTTCATTTCCCTTTATAAGGTTAAGCTAGCTAAGCTAAATTTAGTTCTCTGTGAAGAAATCAGGCGTGCTGTTCCTTATTCATGGGATCCCCCTTTGTTGGCAAGGTAAAGTGGTAAATTACTAACTACACCATCTTTGTGTAGTGCTGTACACTCTGACTTCACGCACATGCACCACATTTTCTATACAATATCCATTTGATATATGTTTCCTCATTTCCACTTCTTTTTTCATTTTTGCCAGTTTTATTGAAAATTATGGTACCCATATTGTTACATCTATAACAATTGGTGGAAGAGATGTGGTTTATATCAGGCAACACCAATCATCTCCTTTGTCAATGATGGATATCGAGAACTACGTGAAAGACATTGGGGATGAAAGGTTTATGGACTCAAAAAGTCAGTCAAGTGCTGCTCCCTTAAAGTACAAGGACAAGGTAGGTTTTCTTTCTATTTGTTATTTTTTAGTTAAACCTAACCCTGGTGTGAGCAAGATTTGATGTTAAGGCCTCTCATTTTATTTATGTTGCTGCCTCTTCTTTATTTTTTTATTTTTATTTTTTGGAGATTAGAGCTGTTGTGGAATTGAACTATTTAATCTGCTAGTTTTACCGACTTATTTGAGCGTCATTGCACTTTTAACTTGTTACATTTTGTTTTTGCGAAAGTAAAATTCTGATGCACTTCCTGTTTCCTTAACATAGATCTTCTCTGGCACTTTTCTGTAAGAATATCCGTTTAAAAAATTTCTTCTTGTAGGATGTCACAGTCATTTTTAGGAGGAGAGGAGGTGATGATCTAGAGCAAAGTCATGCTAAATGGGCAGAGACTGTACAACTGGCACCGGATGTAATTAACATGACATTTACGCCCATTGTTTCACTGCTTGAAGGAGTGCCTGGTATAAAGCATTTGGCCCGTGCAATTGAATTATACTTGGAATGTAAGTTTTCACCTAACGGTTAGATGTTCTTGTGGTTTGAATTGTTCATTGATTTCACTTATATTGTAATGCATCAAGGATTCCTAGAGAATCTAGCATATCATCATTTATACTTCAAAAGTCTTCATGTAGCCGATTCAATTGATTGTCCAATAGTATCCCTGATTTAGCAGAGTCTGGGAAACACCTCATCACATTATCTCCTTAATCATAGGAAATATTGTAGAGAGTCCTAGTTTGCATAAGTTCAGTTTCACATATTCACAACAGGGTTAGTGTTGCTTTCAATTGTCCTGTTGTCTTGCTCTTTGTTCTGATCATAAAAGATGGAGCTCAAATTTGTTGAAATTTCTACAACAGTGCATCAGTTACATTGACTTCAATCGGTGCTTATTTTCTTTCACAGTAGATGTGGCTGTATTTATGCAAATACTATCACATTTGCTTTTGTCTTGCATTAAAATAGATTGATAATGATTTACTGATTGATTGACTGTTTATTTCTTTACCAGACAAACCACCGATTGAGGATTTACAGTATTTCTTGGATTATCAAATTCCTCGAGTTTGGGCCCCACAACATAGTAATATTCAAAGAAAGGAGCCTGTTTGTTCATCCCTTCAATTTAGCTTAATGGGTCCTAAGCTTTATATTAGCCCAGATCAGGTATTTTTCATTTTTTTTAAATCTACAGTGTGAGATTAAATTATTAAATTATAATCTACTGAGGTAATTATAATATAATTCTTTCATGTCCAAGTGAATTAGAGATAGCCTACTAATATCTCTCATTATCTGTAGCCCAATTTCCCGTTCAGTTTATTTTGCTTTGACGATAATGTGATGGTTTTTGTTCACACAAGAAGATAAAAATGACGACAGAAAAAAGTTTAGGTGCATGTTTAGTTAAAGCGTAATGCTATGCTTAGTCAGTTGGGATACTTAGTTTCTATCCCAACTGATATGCACAGAAGAAATTATTGCTTGTATGAAATGAAACATAGTGGTGGCTTCTGGTCTATCATTTTGGTGATCTTTTCTCGGGTGTTGGAAGATCTTGAAGTTGCGAGTCTTTAATTTATATGTTACTAGCAAAGGCAGAATCCTTGTGTAAATCTACAAAAATGAAATAGTGAAATTGTAATCCTGCAGTGCTGCACCTTCTTTGCCTGGTGTACATTTATGAGGGAGAGTAGTGGTTTCAGACCTTTTAGTAGTGGACGTCTCAAAGGGATGGTCTCCTTCTGCCCTTGTAGTGAAATGTGCAAAACTAATATATATCTTAAAAGAGTTGCCTGATATTGTTTAGTATGGCAATAACTTTTCTCTAGCTAAGCCAAAATATGCCATGATGTTATCAGGTAACTGTTGGCCGTAAGCCCGTCACTGGTCTTAAACTTGGCCTAGAGGGCAGCAAACAAAATAGACTTGAAATTAACTTGCAGCATCTAGTGTCTCTTCCAAAGATCCTTCAACCCCATTGGGATGCTCATGTGGCTATAGGTGCACCTAAGTGGCAAGGTCCTGAGGAGCAAGACAGCCGCTGGTTTGAGCCCATCAAGTGGAAGAATTTCTCCCATGTAAGCACTGCACCAATAGAGTATACTGATACCAGCATTGGAGACCTCTCTGGTGTTCATGTAGTTACAGGGGCTCAGCTTGGTGTATGGGATTTTGGAGCCAAAAATGTATTACACCTGAAACTCCTTTTCTCCAAAGTACCTGGATGTACGATAAGGCGGTCTGTATGGGATCACAGCCCTTCCATCCCTTCCACCTCTCAGAAGCCAGGCAGCGCTTCTTCATCAGTCTCAAACGAGAAAATGCCTGAGGATAAGAGGGAAGATAGTTCAGGCCACATAGGGAAACTGGCGAAAATTGTGGACGTAACTGAAATGTCGAAGGGACCACAAGATTTACCAGGTCATTGGTTGGTAACAGGGGCTAAGCTTGGAGTGGACAAGGGAAGGATTGTATTGCGTGTAAAGTACTCTTTATTGAATTATTGATAGATTATTTCTGTTTACTTTTGCAGGATTAACCCCCTTTATTCCTCTTACAACCATATTCTACATTCTTTGCACAGGATATCCAGTTCTTTCTTCTGTTGTTCAGGACCTTAGGAGTTAGGTCAGCATTACATTATTGATGTTCAATTTTTTTTTTTTTTGGGGGGGGGGGGGGTTGTGTTTTGAGGATTACAGATTTTAAATTTAGATTACTCTGTTAGAGGAATCGAGTTACAGTGATGAAAGAGTTACCAAATGTTTTTGAATTCATGGATTAAGTAATGATTTGTTGTATGTAGTCTGTTTCAAGATTCTTGTATACCCAGCGTAAGTGTCAGATTTCACTCGGCTTTTTCATCGTAGTCAGGATCAGGGATGATAATAAGACACAGGTTCCTCCAGACTGCCGTTCTGTTTTTGTAATGTAAGCAATTATATTAATAACGCGAACAGTCGAACTCTAATGGTTTGGGGGCCCAAACAAAAAAAATGCTAACTCGAACTCAGAAGCCTGAGTTTTACTCTAAAATACTTTCTATCTTAATAATTTTTTAATAATCCTTTAGTCCCTTAGTTTGAGTCAATTGAAGACAATTCATATTTTTTTAACTATTACCTAGAACATCTGTGTCATTATATTCATAGTAGTTAATTAAACTTTTCTGAAATAGATTTTAACCTGATATAATTTATAAGATTCAAATAAATCCGAAATTTAATAAATAAAAGTAGATGATAATTAAATTGATTTTGATCAAAACAGATTTAAGATATGGACCTTTTAGGTAATTTTAGAAAATAGCTCTTACGCTTTTCGAATAGTATTTCAATTTTATTCATTTCAAATGGTAAAAGAGGTCATATTCATCCATTAAATAGTGATATACATCAAGTTTTCTTTAGTGTGGGAGTCCTTATTTTATTGTTTCTTCATACGAACACGCTTTTAAGCCATGAATTTTAATAGAATCAAGTTTTAGTACATGTTTGATATGTTTTATTTAATGATCATAAATGTTTATTTTATCTCATGAGTTTTATAAAAAAAATTTATTGTTGTTTGGTTATTTTTTAATAGAGATTTTGAATCTTAAATAAGCTATTTTACCTCAACTAGTAAAAACTCTAATTTCAGACTTTTGGTAGTAGAGATTGAAAGTTTTTTTTAAATGTTAAAATGTTTAAAATATTCTCTACTTAGTTTACAATCTTATTTTATTCTTTCATAACATAACTTTTAAAAACTTACCTATTAAAGTGATTTTATAATTTTTAATAAAAGTTATCATTGATAACTAAACAACTAAAATTTTAACGCAAATACACTGTTAAATCGTGCGATTTAACATAGTTAATTTTTAATACACTAGAAAGCCGTATAGTTTAATAGTATTAAGACTCCATTTGATACGACTTTTTTAAATAGAGCTTATTTAAATAAAGTTTTAATTAGTAGAATTTTTATAAATAGAGTTTTTATCCACAAACACATGTACACACACATACACACACACTAATTTGCAATTTTACATGATATAAAATTATCATTTTATTGGATGCAATCAACTTCAGATTAAAATGTTGGGATACTATGTCATTAACATTTTTACCTTTTGGAAAAGACATGAGCCGGCAACAAGTAGATTAACATATAGACTGGAGGTAACACTCATTCAATTTCACACTGGACAACGAGCAATGCAATAAGCTCGGAAAATTTTTGTTGGTCGTCCATGACCAATTCAGTATCATTTAATCAGTCCAATGTGGGATCACAAAAGTTTCTGTCGTTATTTTGTTTTAATTTTTCCTTATTAACAATAGACATGACCTTTTCAATGAAATCACTTACATTCTTGGACCCACTTCAGAAAATAGAATTATATCTGCTTAAATGCCTGCAGCTTCCGGTAAAGAGACATTTGGCTAAACAAATCAATAGGCCACCTTCATATTTAATTTAAAAAAAATAATCAACACAAATTGCTGGAATGTCTGAAAGGAAGAAACTGATGACTGCGAGCGAAAATACAACTGGAGAAGTGTTGAGATGCTTTTGGATTAAGCATCATGTCTTTCTGCTTGTAATGTTTCTCAACTTAAAATATTTACTTTCACGCCATTGTATGCATCCTGTTGTCAAAAGCCTGACAGATACAGAGAATCTCTCGGCCCAGAAGTCGGCAAGCTTTCAATAGCGTATGCAAACAAGCAGAAGGGCCTAAGAATTGTGGTCGCCAAGTCCATATTCGGATGTTGAGTTCGTACTCTTTATATATATATAAAGCTTAAGCTATCTATTCTTCAGCATTAAGGCACCAAATCAGCTGGGCTACCTTGAAGCTATGGTACTTTCTAGTTCACAATTGCTTATGGCTTTTTAGTTAAGTTATGTTTTTCATTTAACCACCATTAACTAATTTTGTGATTTCCTTATAGGAGAACCTTGAGCTTGTTGAAGGAAAGGTAGATTGGAAAGGAAGACCAGCTGTGAAGTATAAGCATGGAGGAATAAAGACTTCTTTGCTCATACTAGGTCGAAACTCTATCATGCATGGTCTAGATTTTGAAGTATAATCAGAGAGGTTGTGAAGGTCGTTTCAGTCTTGTAATAACTATAATGGTTGTGTTTTGTGTTGCAGCTGCATTTGGTTTCGAAAACTTGGCAACTATAGCACTGGGAGTGAATTTGGTGACATACTTCAATGGGGTGTTGCACTTAGATCTAGCTGAGGCAGCTAACCAAGTGACCAACTACATGGGTACTAGTTATATCCTCAGCATTGTAGTGGCTTTGCTTGCAGATGCTTTCATTGGCAGATTCAAAGCTGTGCTAATTTCAGGAAGTGTTGAGTTTCTGGTATATATGCTAATTCAGCTCCAACAATAATAATAAGCCAAATTTGGCTATGCTACTTACAAACTCGTTGGTAACTGTTTTTCTTTCTTCTTTTTTTTTTTCCTTCTCTCTCGTCCATCCAGGGACTAGCATTGATAACAATCCAAGCTCACTACCCCGATCTTAAGCCACCTCCTTGTAATGTCTTTGATCCGACTGCTGGTTGTAAGAAGATTGAAGGTAGTGATGCTGCGCTTCTCTTTGTTGCACTCTACTTGATAGCCACTGGCACAGCAGGAATTAAAGCTGCACTTCCACCTTATGGTGCTGATCAATTTGATGAGAAAGACCCAATAGAGGCTAGACAAATGTCCAGCTTCTTTAATCTGCTCTTCCTAGCAGTGTGCATAGGCGGTGCAATTAGTGTAACCCTCATCGTGTGGATCCAAGATAACAAAGGATGGGATAGGGGATTTGGTCTCTCTTCGGTTGCCGTATTCTTGGCTACGATCATCTTTGCAGCCGGATTGCCACTGTACCGATTTCAAGTTGTTCAAGGAAGTAGTGTGCTCATTGAAATTATACAGGTATTTTAATTTTATATATATAATCTAGTGAATATTTCCGTACTTTATTAAAATGCGAAAATGCTATTATACATCTTGTAATATTATTTCTGTACTTTAATAAAGTGCAAAAACTCACTAAATACTGAATTTATTTATATATTTGAACTTTAAATTTTACAAATTAAGAATTAATGATTTAATAATTTTTTTTTCTTGTCTTCAGGTATATGTTGCTGCCATTCGAAATAGGAAACTTGAACTTCCTGAAGACCCTATGGAGCTCTATGAGATTAACATGGACAAAGAAGCTGCTATAGAAACAGAATTTCTGCCTCACAGAGATATTTTCAGGTTAATTTTAAATTTTGTTACAAACTCCTTATACAGACATATATACCAACATCTCATATAGAAATTATCCAAGTACAAATGCCAATATATTAAATTTGTGTTATGACATTCAGGTTCCTAGACAAAGCAGCAATCCAGAAAACATCCACAGAAAATCTTGAGATAACAGAAGCTCCGAATCCATGGAAACTTTGCCGGGTAACTCAAGTAGAAAATGCAAAGATCATCCTAGGCATGATTCCAATTTTTTGTTGCACTATTGTGATGACACTATGCCTAGCTCAGCTCCAAACTTTCTCCATCCAACAAGGTCTAACGATGGACACAAGCGTCACTACATCATTCCACATACCACCAGCTTCATTACCCATCCTCCCAATTTTATTCATGATCCTTGCAGTTCCCGTTTATGATAGAATATTTGTACCCTTTGCTCGCAAGATCACAGGCAACCCAACAGGGATTACTCACTTGCAACGCGTAGGAGTTGGCTTAGTCCTTTCTTGTATCTCCATGGCTATTGCTGCAGTATTTGAAGTGATACGCAAAGACGTGGCACGTGATCACAATATGCTTGACGCTATCCCAGTAGTACAGCCATTGCCAATCAGCACATTTTGGCTATCAATTCAGTTCTTTATATTTGGAATTGCAGACATGTTCACATACGTAGGATTGCTTGAATTTTTCTATTCAGAGGCACCAAAAGGGATCAAATCTCTTTCTACTTGCTTTCTTTGGTGTTCCATGGCGCTTGGATATTTTTTCAGCACCATTTTGGTTAACATAGTTAACAGTGCAACAAGGGGAATTACTCAAAGTGGAGGCTGGTTGGCAGGCAACAATATTAACAGGAACCATTTGAATCTATTCTTCTGGTTGCTTTCTGCATTGAGCTTCATCAACTTCTCTGTGTATTTGTTTATGTCTAGTCGGTACAACTACAGACCTCAGACTTCTGTTGGAGGGACAGCATGCAAGAGCTTTAGCCAAGATTTATCGAAGTAGAATGAATATTTGTGGGGCAAAAGCGAATTATTAATGGAAAATTGTTAGTGTATGCCTGTGTGTGTGTGTTTTTTTTTTTGGTCCCCTCTATAATCTCTTAATTTGTAGTTATTTGAATTTGATACGTTGTGATAGAAAAGGGAAACGTGAAAATGTAATATTTATTTCAGAAATTTCATTTCTCAATTCAAGTGATTTGGCAGTAAGTATCAACAGACATAGTACAATTGTATATAAAATAACATATGGTTTAATTGTGAGGATCTAGAGATACATTCTAAATTAAAGTAAAAATTAATTTGATTCGTCGGTTTAAGATTGCTATAATTTTAACATGCCTCAAGAATATGAGATCAATACTAAAGTGAATAGCGCGTATATCAACTAGTATGAGGTTATTCTAACTTAACCAAAGTTTTCGGTTCGAGACTTGGAAATACATTTACGTTAAATATTTATTAGAAGAGATTTGCCGTCCTAGCAATTTTACCCAACTTGAATCTGAATTAGTCGGAGCCCAATGTAATTTTTAGATACCAAATAATTTAATATATCGAAAAAGAAAAGTGAATATTTTACTAATTAATGAATTATATTAACATCTTTCACATAAAATTTCCAAATTAACTAGCTAGTCATTTTACTTAGCTAGGTACCAAAATAGTGGCATAGATCTTGATGATCAACTAAGAAGGCCAAGTTTAGCTCAAACTCATCCATTTGTCCGCACCCTTCACGATTCTTAGCCACCTCCTAAGTCATAACCAATGCATGCACACGTGTACTCGCTTTAACTCCCCCACGTCGTTTTCCAAGCACTCAGATATGCATGCATCTCTCAGAATAGCATATATATATATATATATGAACTGAACTAGCAACAACCGAATACAGAAAACATAGATCAAAATTCAAAGGCGGTAGCTAGGTAGCTGCGTTTTATGAATTAATGGCATCAAGTGACAAGTCCCCGGAACCCACACCGCCGTATGGAGGGGAGCAGCCGCCAGGGAAGCCTATGACGATGAAGCAACACGTTTTGGACAAGGGAGCGGCGATGATGCAATCTTTGAAGCCCATAAAGCAGATGAGCCAACACGTTTGCACTTTCGCCTTGTACAGCCACGACATGTCTCGCCAGATCGAGACTCATCACTATGTGTCTAGACTCAACCAAGACTTCCTCCAATGCGCCGTTTATGACTCTGATGACTCCACTGCCCGTCTCATAGGTAATTTATTTAAAAATAAAATACCCACCAAACCCGTTATTAATTTATCCTTTAGTTTAATTTTGTGTATTTTCATATTATTATTATTATACACGTCAGGAATGCTTTATTTACTGATATATTGTGAATGAAATATTGACCTCAATTTGTATGTATCGTTACAGGTAGGGTACCCTCGGGGATTTTCCCCATTCGGGGAGGGTATGGGGATAATTTCATACCCAATTTCTTATTCGGGGAGGGGACGGGGAAATTTTTTTACCCAATTTCTTATTCGGGGAGGGGACGGGGATGAGGTGGAATCCCCATCCCCTACCCATTTCCCCATTTTAATTTTTAATTTAATTTTAATTTTTTAAAATTATTAGTAAATAAATTATAAAATTTAAATTATAAAATTATAAATATTGGTAAAAATAAAAAATATCAAAATATTTATATTATTAAACTTTTAGGCCTAATTAGCTAATTAAAGTTCTAAATTTTTATTTAGGACATTAAAAAGACCGAGTAGATTCTATTAGCCAAACATTTTTTTTTAATTTTGATATTCTTTAAATATTTTAAACTTAAATCTATTTTTTATTTAATTTTAGATGTTATAATTGTCCACAACGAATCACAATTTTAATATCTAATCTAATCTAATCTAATATTTACTTTTAATTTGCTCCGATTTAACTATTGTGTTGTAAAGGGAATAATTCACATTTATAAAGTGCCCACGCCACCATTGAAAAAGTTAATTTTGAATCTAAATTCGATTTTATTTGTAACAATTTTGTATTAGACTATTAATTTGTTCATGATAGTTTGTAAAATAAGTTTGTATCCCTTGCATGTTGCGTTACTTACTAATTTAATGTATGTGACTTTTGTAATAAATATTAATGTAAGATATATTTCGAACTTTATTTTTATTTGAATTTTTTATTTTAATATGATTAACTCAAAATAAAAAAAAATGTATTAGTTATTCGGGGATCGGGGACCCTCGGGGATCCCCTGTTATTATTCGGGGAGGGGATGGGGATTCTCTCAAGTAATTCTGACGGGGACGGGGAGGGGATGGGGACATACGCAAAATATCGGGGATGGGTACGGGGAGATCGGTCCCCTCCCCTCCCCTCCCCATTGCCATCCCTAGTTACAGGAGTGGAGTATATTGTTTCTGATAAGATATTTGAAGCTTTGCCACTGGAGGAGCAAAAGCTATGGCATTCCCATGCTTATGAGGTTAATTAATAAACTATGTACTTATTATAGTATTCCTTGCAATTATTTTTGGATCATTATGTAAAAAAAGTATGTGTGTGTGTGTGTGTGTGGCAGTATTAATAAATAATTAATTGGAATCATCCAATATAGTTTGTTAATTAATCCAGGTGAAATCAGGCCTATGGGTTAATCCTAGAGTTCCAGAAATGATAGGGAGACCGGAACTGGATAACATGGCGAAAACCTACGGCAAGTTTTGGTGCACTTGGCAGGTTGATAGAGGTGATAGGCTGCCACTGGGTGCACCGGCGCTGATGATGTCTCCACAGGCAGTGAACTTGGGCATGGTGCGCTCAGACTTGGTTCAGAAAAGGGATGACAAGTACAACATATCAACTGATGCGTTGAAGCAATCGAGGGTGGAGATTGACGAGCCTGAATGGATTAGTCCACAGGCTGACTACTGGAAGCAGCATGCCAAGGGCTTTGCCGTCGATATTCAATCAATCGAAATGAAGAAGAGGGCACCGTTTCCTTGAGCTTCGCACAGCCACAGCCACAGCCGCAGCCTCAGCCTCAGCTTCTCTCTTTCATGTTCAAGTGTTGTTTCGTTGCATGTTACTCTATATTAGTCTTTTGTAAAATCTGTGTAAACGTGTTGCTGCTTTTTTTTTTTTTTTTTTTAATGTATTTTCTGCTACGGAAGTCTGAACCTTCTGCTTTATTTGTATGTATATTTTGTAGCTTCCATGTCAACACTTGGCGTTTGCCATGTTTGTGGTCGTTTCCATGTCAACATTTTGGGTGTCTGCCGTGTTTGTGATTGTTTATTTCTTGAATTTTTCATGATGGTAGTCTGTAGACACACTGGAATTGCCAACGTACCTATAAGGCTATAAATTAGCTTCTAAGAATATAATTTCTCAGAGGTAGATTTTTATAATTTAGATTGGGTTAATAAAAGTTCCAAGTTATTGTTCCAAATTAATATATCCACAGTGCATGGATATATTAATTAAATAAACGTCCTATTAAAATATGGCTTGAAAAATTGATAATATAATACAGAAATAAATCTTCACTATGTAAATTTTTTTTAAAAAAAAACAATACATTGAAATTATGCTTAGAAAATTTAAAAATGGGTGTGTTACAGGAGAACTTTTTAAGAAGTTACTCACCTATCTTCATGGTACTTTTTTTTTTAAGTACTTTTTTTATCGCTCCATGTGTATGCTATTGAGTATAGAGATTTTATTTGATATTTAAAAGTTTAGTTTTTAAGTTGTGGATGCCGTAAAAAAAATTAATTATAAAATAAAAATAAATTACATATGATTTTTAATTTTTATTATAAAATAAAAATTAATAATATAGAATAAATATAATTTTTAAATAATTATTTTAATAAAAATAATAACTATTACATTTTTACATCATAAAAATAATTAATATTTTTTAAATTTTTAATAATTTTTAATTTATAACCGTCCAACCAACCAACCAACCAATATATAGATTGAACCAAATCAACATAAATTGTGAGTTTTTCCAGGCAATTCCTATTCGGAGAAGCAAACCCAATGCTAGTACTTGCGAATTTAGGACTATAATTTAGTCGATCTCGCATAACACATGGACGGCCAAGATCAAGTCAGAGGAATAAACGAAAATGCCCTTATTTACTCGCGCCGCATGTGATTACACCACTTATTCAGATCCGCAGCATATATCCAGCCACGCGCCAACTGTCCCATCTCGCCAATGCCGCGGACACCTGGAGATCCCCAGCAAAGAAAGCTGCGAAACTCATAATCAACTCACACTTCCCTCTAGACTGAACCGAACGCTTGTTGATTTATCTTAATCATTAATGGAAGCCCCTGAAACGGTCGTAGTTGATAAAAACGAAAAGGATTTTTATTCTGTGTGGGCGATTCCACCTGATGAGGTGAGGGCGAGGGTGAAGAAGTTGATGGAGGGTCTGAGGTCCGAGTTCGGTGGGCCCCAGTTCGAGCCGCATGTTACTGTTGTTGGGGCCATGAGTCTGACGGCGGATGATGCGTTGGAGAAGTTTAAATCAGCGTGTAACGGGCTTAAGGCGTATAACTGTACTGTGGATCGGGTGGCCACTGGGACTTTCTTTTACCAGTGTGTTTTTCTGCTGCTTCATCCCACGCCTGAGGTTATTTGTTTTCATTTATTTATTTTGGGAAAACTTAGCAGTTTTTGAGATCATAATGATAAATATCGTCTTTTTTTTTGGGGGGTTTTTCAGGTGGCGGAACCTAGCTCACATTGCTGTGGCCATTTTGGTTACAAATCCTCCACACGTTAGTTCTTGATTTTTTTTTTTAATTTTCGTTAAAACTCTGATTTTTGACTGAGGCTATTATGTTAAAGGGCACCATGAACGGAATTTTTAGGTTTAAATTCTCTGGAAAGGTGCTAATAGAAGCTGCTGGTGTTTTCTTGGGCACATTTTAGGATAAAGAGACATCTGATTATGTTATATTTGAGGAGATAAAATTCTTATGAATATGTGACGGTGATTTTAATATTTTAAGAGTGTAAATGCCAAGACATTTCTTGAAAGTTTGAATATCTCAAGTAACATAAAAGCTAAACTGTTATCATTCTCTATTGTAATGTTAATTTTGAGTCTCATCTGGTTGTAAACACTGAGGGACAATTTTAGTATTGTATGTTTTGTTCTGTATCCTGATATTCAGGTCCCTAGATTGACAGGTGCTACTTAACTAAGTCTTGATTTCAAACTATTTGAGATTAGTTGCATGAATCAACTTCCTTCAGTCTGCATTATCTGGTGTAATGTTTTCTATTTGTTGGAAGTTGTAATTTTCAGATCCCAGATAAAACAAGTACAGCAAACCTTTTCTGAGAGCTTTAAGATGAGCTCTTTTTCACATGACGTGGCACGTATGTAATAATATATAGCTCTTGAGATTTGTGATGCTTGCTAAGACTATGGAAATGCTACGTATTTAGACAACTCATTAGGTAATGTTGCTTGGTTGTAATGGATGTTTTATGTCATTTGAATTTATGTGGGAGATTAGAAGAGTACATGTTTTAGTTGAAGGTTGCAGTTGATTGTGTGATATGATTCATTCCAGACTTGTAATTGATCTTTAACAAAGATAAGTAATGGCATTTCAATCAAAACTTTGAAATGTTAATGCACAGTTCTTGCATAACCGAGATATTGTTTTGCAGCTTACATGCCACATTTGAGCCTCCTTTACGGGGACCTCACAGATGATGAAAAGAAAATTGCACAAGAAAAAGCTCACAAACTTGATGAGAGCAACGGCAGTTTGAGCTTCCCGATCACTCGCCTTCAATTGTGGAAGACAGACACAGAGGATACCAGTCTCAAGTCTTGGGAGAGGGTTGCTGAATGCAACCTGAGCCCAGATTAGCTCTTTTTGATTTGAATAACTAGCATTATCTTTCTTCTTTTTTGTGTGTGTGTGTGTGTGTGTGGTTGGGGGGGGGGGGGTGTGTTTGTGGGTGGTGATACTGATCTGATCTCGCCCAATGATGAGTGTAGTATGCAATAATAAAGCACCCCATCTCGTCCATTGTCTGTTGTCAATGATATTGGCTGTCTCCTCTTGTGTTATATATATGGCCGATTGAATAATAGTGTAAATGAATCTTGAAAGGGTTTAGTAAATCCAGTTCCAGTTGTCATACAAAACTGTTTCGACAATTTAGCTAAACAAGCTATAGACTCTCTTATGAGTTATCATTCAATTGCAGCAGAGGATTTTGCATAAAAATCGTGGATTCAGACGTGTTTAGACTGCAGATGATGAGACTGATACAACAACCTTGGGCGTTGTGCTTGGATATTCACTTACATAACAGAGGCGTAGGTTGGATGCCAAATTTGTTACAACTACTCAGCTGCCTATAACATATAGGCCTACTAATTTGGGCTCATTATCATCCAGGGACATATGAGCCGGAAAAAGGAAATGCTAGGAAACTTGTGCGTAAAAATGAGCAGCAAAAGTTTCATCTGGGAAGTCGAAACTGCTAGAAGTTCCATATGATTTTACCCATTGTCACGTGTGGTAAATTACATTAGTCCTTGTTTCCAATAGTCAACAGCAGCCTTCATCATATAGGCCTACTAATTTGGGCTCATTATCATCCAGGGACATATGAGCCGGAAAAAGGAAATGCTAGGAAACTTGTGCGTAAAAATGAGCAGCAAAAGTTTCATCTGGGAAGTCGAAACTGCTAGAAGTTCCATATGATTTTACCCATTGTCACGTGTGGTAAATTACATTAGTCCTTGTTTCCAATAGTCAACAGCAGCCTTCATCATATAGACCTACTAATTTGGGCTCATTATCATCCAGGGACATATGAGCCGGAAAAAGGATATGCTAGGAAACTTGTGCGTAAAAATGAGCAGCAAAAGTTTCATCTGGGAAGTCGAAACTGCTAGAAGTTCCATATGATTTTATCCATTGTCACAGTGGTAAATTACGTTAGTCCTTGTTTCCAATAGTCAACAGCAGCCTTCATTTGTTTCTGGGTGTTTATGAGCTGGACTGGATCACTGTTCTGTATCGCTAAACCAAATACTAGTCAAAACCCCACCCACACAAGTGACGCAACTCACAGTCTCATCAGATCATATTCCCTTCAATGCTAGAGTAAAGATAAGATTTCAAGGTCAAGTAATGCCACCCCAATTTCACTTTGGTAGATTGGACATTAGTTTATGATTCAACAATTTGTAAGGCCGCTTGCTTAAAGTGTTAGCAAATTTGACTTTGCATTAAAGGAATGAATCAAATTTGGGTATAAGCCAGCTTTGTTTAACTTGCAGAATCAACGGATAATAATTTTTTTTAACATTAATTCTCATAAAATGATTGAAGGAGTTTCTTCCCCGTTTTTTTTTTTTTCAAGAAAAGATATTCCCTTATCCAGTTGATTATGTGCAAAATTGATATCTTTCAACTATATCAGCAAGTTGAGAGATAATTAAGATAAGTATCAAAGTTGCTGCACATGACAAATTCGGTCAACAGGTAAAAACGCAATTATAATAAAGAAAAGGTTCAATTAACTTTTAAAAGTTCACCAAAACACAGGAGAAATTGAGCCAAAACACAGGAGAAACTGAACTTTACCAACTACTAATCACGTTTTCTCCTAAAGTGGTATGGACTGTGGTGCTGCCTACAATCATCTGAAACCCGCCATGGCAGCCAGTAACTGCATTAACGCCCTTTAACTGACAGCCTGGCCGGGATGCCGTTAACCCTAAGGCTCACGTTAGTCAACTTCTATTTACCTTTCGCCTGATCCGCGTGCGCCGACATCTTGTTCACGTGCTTTCCATGCGCGTTGCCCACGATTTTCCTCCCAATTGAACGTTAATACATTCATTTTTCACCAAAATCGTCAACGTTACCAAACCCCTCTTTAACTTCAGGACACGCACAAGCACACTTATTCAGAACAACGTTACTAAAATCGTGAAGTGTGATCTCTTCTTAATCGTCTCTCTTCAAATATCTCATATTATAGATCTCCTCCAATTCTAGTTTAAGCACAGTTTTATTTTCAACAATTAAAGAAAAAACAAAAGAAATATATTCAGCCAGAGAGTATGGAGACGAAGGTTCCTGTGAGGACGACATTATTGAAGCAGTCGTCGTTGGCGCCGGATCGCGAGCGGAAGGAGGCGGAGCTAAACGGCTTAGATGACGACGGTGAGGAAATTAAACCGGAGTTCAGGCTGATGTACTTAGCAAATGAACGTGACGTGGAAGGAATCAAGGAGCTCTTGGATTCTGGCATCGATGTCAACTTTCGAGATATCGATAACCGCACAGCTCTCCATGTGGCCGCCTGCCAAGGCTTCACCGAAGTTGTTAGCTTGTTGCTCGAACGTGGCGCCGACGTTGACCCCAAAGACCGCTGGGGAAGCACCGTGAGTAACAATGAACTTTCAAACCAACCCTGTCGTTTTGGTAATTGATAATTGGTAATTTTTGTTTTCAAATTTGATAATCTAGTGTTGTTTAAACAGCCTCTTGGAGATGCTATATATTACAAAAACCATGAGGTGATCAAACTCCTAGAGAAACATGGAGCAAAGCCTCTGGTATGGATTTCTTTTCTAGTTTATGCTAATGATTCGAAATTCTTCATGTTCATACAAAGAATTTCCGTATGCACTGTTTCAAGTTATTGTGAATTGATATTTCAGATGGCTCCAATGCATGTTAAACATGCTCGTGAAGTCCCGGAATATGAAATTGACCCTCATGAACTCGATTTTACTAATAGCGTTGAGATTACTAAGGTAATTTGTTGTTTTTCAATATTTGGATAGCTGGGAAGTGAAGTTGTATTTTAATTCTAGTGATTGATTGGTTAGATAATGCCCATAAATATGGTAAATTTGATTACATAATAATACCTTACAGAAGATGAATGTGTAGTAATCCAGGGGACTTACTTATCAGAAGTGTTGTAAGATGGAATATGATAATCTGCATAGTTCTTTGCTGGAGGTTGACATTGATTACTAGTGGAGGAAGTTGAGTTGCTTTATTCCTGGAATTGTTTGTTTTAGCAATGTATCAGAATACACAGGAGGGATCTTAAGGTTAGATATTGCAATGCAGGTCTCGCTTAAGGGGTTATAGGAGATTTGCCAATTAGAGCAAGGTTAATGCAATTTTGTGAAATATGCTGAAATGAAGGTTCAAGCAAGTGGAAGGCCCTAGCTGACAGCTTAAAGGAATTTTTATAAAGTTAACATTGTTCAAAGAAGGAGGCAAAAGAGAAAATACATCAAATTAAATTCTCAAAAATTTTATTTGTCAAATTGCTGATGTTGAGGAAATGAGGTTTTTTTTTTTTTTTCCCCTTCAGAAGTGTAGTGGCTCTGTTTCCGCTTGCCACTGTTTCATCTTTAACAAAGTTATTATTAATATATGCCAGGGGACATTCATTCTTGGATTTTGGCGTGGAATTCAAGTCGCTGTGAAAAAGCTTGGGGAAGAAGTGATTTCTGATGATGATAGAGTGTAGGTTATTCGTCAATTGAGAAAATCTTTTGTTCCTTTTCTTGCTCTGACAACTTGTTTCTTCCTCTATTTTTTCTCACTGTTTGCCTGTTCTCAATCCGGTTATTTTGTGCACAGGAGGGCATTTAGAGATGAGCTTGCATTGCTTCAGAAGATACGACATCCAAATGTTGTCCAATTTCTGGGTGCTGTAACTCAAAGTAGTCCTATGATGATTGTAACAGAATATTTACCGAAGGTCTTCCCTAACCCTTGATTCACTGACTTTCAATATAGCTATCCTGATGAAGTCTGGAATTATTTCTCTTTGCTGAATCTCTAACTTATTTTTAACTTTTTTCTGTTGGGCTTTCATTTTGCTATATTGACTTTTTGATTTAGAATATTTTTGTTACCTGCTATTTTAAGTTCTAGGATAGTCAATGTAAAAAGTATTTCCTAATTATGGTTTCTGTTCAAATTTTAGGTTCACAACATGCCACATATTTGTGAAACAATGACTTAAATTGAATCAAATCGCTGGTGCTTTGATTTTTGTGCCTATAGTACTTATCTTGTTTGTATAGAAAGAAATTTAGAGCTAAAGTAGTTAAATCTCATCATGAAGCTTGGTTATGTAATTATATATATATAAGTTTTCTTTCATGTTGCAGGGAGATCTTCGTGCATTCTTGAAAAGGAAAGGAGCTTTAAAACCATCAACGGCTGTGAGATTTGCGCTTGATATTGCAAGGTAATGTGATGAATTTTAGTTACAAATAACAAGTTAGTTCTAACAGTAAAACTATGAGCAATACTATTTTTGCATTTGTTATCTTGGTCTGAACCATTCATACTTCCAGCTTAGCTGAAAGATTGTTAACCTGTCTTTAATTGTAGAGGAATGAATTATTTGCACGAGAATAAACCGGTACCAATCATTCACCGTGATCTAGAGCCTTCGTAAGTTCTTTTACAATACGATTTTGGTTTTTCTTACTCAAAAGTAATTTGGTTGCCTCTGTTTCCTAATATTATTAGGGACCTTTATGTTGCTTATTGGCAAAATGACAGAAATATATTGCGAGATGATTCTGGAAATCTTAAAGTTGCAGACTTTGGAGTTAGCAAGCTGCTCACAGTTAAAGAAGATAGACCTCTAACTTGTCAAGAAACTTCTTGTAAGTGCTGTTGCTTGTCAGAATATTTCATTTAATTCTTTTTTAAAGAAAAAAGTGTCTGAATTTCCCAATTGAGTTTCTTATTTATTTATTCAGAGTAAAACTGATATTGTGACCTTTCATTTTTAGTTGAAGGTACACTTATTGATTGTAATTGAAATGTGTTATTTGTCACTGACAGGCCGGTATGTGGCACCTGAGGTTTTCAAAAATGAAGAATATGATACCAAAGTAGATGTGTTCTCATTTGCTTTTAATATTGCAGGAGGTGAAGTTTTATAATCAATGAGCAGTGTATTTAAATTACGCAAACAATGTTGATTATTTCTTGCTTAATCGCTTGTCTTTACACGTGAAATTGTGTCTGGTTTTGAACCTTCCATTGACAGTACAGAATGAAATCAAATTCTTATGAACAGTACAGGAGTCATATATATGAAACCTGATTTGGTGTTCTGTGAAACCTTTTACCATATATTATGTGTATGAGATTGGCTTAATAATTGATGCCTGTACTGGATGTACACCAGATGATTGAAGGCTGTCCCCCGTTTACCATGAAGCATGACAATGAAGTTCCTAAAGCATATGCTGCCAGACAGCGTCCACCTTTCAAAGCTCCTGCAAAGCTTTATGCACGTGGACTCAAGGAGTAAGTCCTTGTTTCTTAGATGTTCATTGTATTGTGAATTTCTTCTTCCTTAGATATAGTTGTACACTAGATTCCTTTAGTCAATAAAACCAGGATTCCCTATTTCCCTCTTGTTGTTGAGAGCTATAATCAGTGAATCTTGATTTTATTGTGTTGGTGGATATAGTTTAAGGATAAATGAAACTTTTGCTAACATTTTCTGCTTGCAGGTTGATTGAGGAATGCTGGAATGAGAAGCCAGCTAAGCGACCAACATTCAGGCAAATAATAACAAAACTGGAATCGATTAATAACAGTATTAATCATAAGAGGCGCTGGAAGGTCTATCTTTTTCTCTCTCTCAGTGTGTGTTTGCATCTGTTTACATGGATATCAATCATCATCATTCTATGATCTTACATGCGAGCACCCTAACCCTTGGCCTTTTTTGAGTTGGATTCTCATTGGATGAGGCATGTGCCGCATGTCAGCTAATTGGGTGATTTGTATCAGTTGTTTAAATTTACTTTAGTACCTTGACCCATCCCTTGGGAACTAGGTAGGGAGCCAATAGGCTTCTGTTTTAGGCTGCATAAATGCTTGAGGTAGTCACTAGTCACCATTATTAATATTATAGAACTAATAGATCCCTTTTGTTAATTTGTAAAATGTACAGATTAGAACAATGAAATGCTTTCATAATCTGGAAGCCATGCTGAAGAAAGATCATTCCAGCCCCAGCAGCCGCAGCAAATCATCTCGTTCAACCAGCAGCATCTGAATAATAGATTGCCGTTTCCATTAGCTTGTGAATCTGCAGAAGTCATCAACTCTCGTCATGAATCAATAGTGTGACAAAAAGATTGGGTTTTCAGGTGGTAGGATAGCTGTCGCATAGGTGAATTCTGTTGTGGTAGTAGTCAAATGAAATTTCTTTTCCACATTTTTGAGATCTCCCTTTGAAATTGTGGGCTGAGGATAACATTTCTACGGTGTATTGATTTATCAAAAATTATAGCCATAAGTGTACATCATGTGCATATGACAAACTAGACATTCATCTTTTTTTTTTTTTTGGAAATAATGAATTTAAGAATGTATTGACTGAAAAGTTAACTCCGTTTGATGAACTGCGACGATGGGTTGAAACCAACGTGAGTGAAAATCTCATTGGTTGCATTTTAGGCCCAGGTTCACTTGGGGGCCCAAATGATTTGAACTTGGAGTTGGAGTTGGAAACCTTCTTGAGAGTTAGCGGTCTTTCCTTCCTACAATTGTAAGCAGCCCAACAGTGGCCGAATGCACAGTCATACAGCTGGCAAATAAAAAATCCATGATTTAATCACTGTTTCTTTAAAAAAAAAAAGAAAAAAAGATATATAATGAGTCATCCAGGTATTTGTCAAAGGATAATTTCATGGACCACAAAGTTGTAGGTGAGTTTGCGGAAGGTTTAATATCAAATGATCAATAATATTATTGACAAATTTTTAATTCAGTCCACTCTTAGTCGTGCGACTGACCATAACACTCGTAGAATTAATGTATTATGCGCCCCCAGCTCAACTTTCTCTAGTCTTTCCCGACTTCGAATTTCGGTTAATCAAAATTATCGTTACTCTTCAAATCTGAGTTTTCAAAGGAAGAAACTTTCGTCGCTTTTATTTCTTGTAATTTTAGCTTTCCTCTAGAGTTGAAAAGAACATCCGTAAACTTCAAATTCTTACTATATATCTTGAATTTTCAGGGAGCTGCTTGTGGATAAAATCATCAAATCTTTTTGAAAAAACTTCCTATAAAAATGACAAGTAATTCACTTCCGGAAAATGAAATGTGCATCTCACTTACACGAACATTCTTTGGTTCGTGTCATGATAATATGATTGGTGGTTTGTGGACCCATTTGAACAATAAAAGAGGATTTTCCTCTATATAGGGGAAAACTTACAGCAATCGGTGACTTTGGTAATAAAGTAAAACAAGGAACTGGAAACTGGAAAAAGAAATTCATAATTATAACTGAAAACTTGTGAAAGTAGTTGTGTTGATGATTTGTCACCTGAATTGTGACAAGCTGTGCACACATACATGTATATGTTGAAGATGAAGCAAAATCCAAACTGAATTTTCTAATAGCCGAAAAAGAACCACCAAATCTATATTTTATTTTATTTTATTTTTATTTCACTTTGATCTAAAGAAGGAAAAAGAACTGCAAGACTTGGGATTCATCACAACCAGCTTTTGCTTCTTCAATGAAAATACTGTCACCCGCAAGAGTAGATGCTCTAAATGAGAGGTAGCAATTTGTTATAAGTGTATGCATTCAGCCCACTGAAGATAGCAAGCAGTACACAATTCTCTCTCTCTCTCTCTCCCCTTCTTTTATTTTTTGATATTTGATAGACTCACTCTCTTTTTCTTTTAATTTATATTATTGTGCTTTAAATATTTAAATTATTTCTAAAAGATTCATGCGATGGACTGATGCTGCAATTTGGATAACTTGGCGAATTGACCCAGATTAATTAAATCAAATCGAATTTCAAATATTTTTTTTTAAAAAAAAAAATTACCCAATTTATGAATTTACCGCCAAGATATTCAATGTATCTCAAACAATAAAACAAACCTTAGAATGCTCTCAAAATTATATCATTAATAATAAGTGAATATACTATCCTTTTAACCAATCTCATAATGCTCTTTGAATTATTTTACACATTTAGGGATGCATCCATGACAAATTTTTGAAAAGTCTGGGGTTACAGATTCTAGATTAGGAAATGGCACTGCTTTACATTGTGTGAGATAGGGCCACAACTTTGCTTCCTTTGCTGGCAAGATCTGCGATTCCTTGGTGTATTTTGGTTGTGGCCATTATTGTAAATTAGGTAAAAATTTATTTAATCCCTATATTTTAAAGTTAGTGTCCTATATTGTAAATTGGTCATCTATATTTTGATGTTTTGATATACTTTTAAAAATACATGCACTAATTGGACATTAACCTCAAAATATAGGGACTAAACAAAGTCTCACCATTATAAATTTCAGCTTTGTTAATTTGCTCGCTAATAATTGTTACAAATAAATTCATGCGCTTGCCTCAGGCCTCAGCACACACCTCCTGAGAGATTGAAACAAGACCTTGTGAAAGCAAATTAATCACAGTTGACTTGTGTGATGAGGATTAGTGAAATAAAAAAATTGCCCCATCTGGGTATTTCAAAATGCGCACGGCAAATTGCAGCTTTGTTGTCTTAACTCGCGGGAATGATTCATATGAAATCAAGTAACACTCATAATCAACATGTGGGTGGTGTGTATATTGCATGAGGACGTGGCCATGAAATGTACATTAGTCGGCTATAATTCAAATGGTCATGAAACTCGGAGTCATTTCCAACCACAACTGTTCAGAAAAAAAAAAAAAATTGTGATTACGCATACAAACCAATTAAGGGATGAGGGCTACCCATGCTAGCCCTTTGCAGCCAGCCGTAAAATTTGTTGTTATTTGTGACAAATCGAACACTAACTTGAATGGAGCTTTTAAGGTTAGTAGCTGCCTCAACTTTAACAGAAAGCAAAATCATTAACTGATTAACACAAGGAGAATTGTTCGTTGTGAAAGGAATCATGAACATTAGCAATGTGTATAATTCGCCATTGACCTTGTTAATTTGAAGAAATTGGATTCCGATAAAGTATATTAGCTAGGACTGTGAGTGGGCAAGTTGAGATTCCATGGGAAATGAAGCTTTCGGTATTGACAAAAGTATGCATGCGAGCCCCCACACGAAAAATATACATCATATCAACATTTAAAACATGAAAATAGAGCCTCTAAGGATGTGGTCGGGTTGGTTGCAATGTAACTGTAACATCTATTAAAATCCGAGTTTGATTATTGAGGCTGGTAAAGAGGGTAAAAACTGTATTTAGACTTGCCCATCCCCTTACCTTTAAAAAAAAACAAAAAATGGAAGCATGCAAGTTATCTTATACCTTCAATTTATACATAATACATTATTCAGCTGTTTATACATAATACATTTATCAGCTGAATCGAGGCTATAAATAACAATTTGGTTTTTTCCCTCCTATTGATCTTTGTTAATTTCAACGCCCCCGGCCCCTCCCTACAAATCATCGAGACAATCCAACCATTAGAAACATTGTTAACTTCCTTTTTTTTTTTTTTATTGTGGTGTCTTAAATATTTTTATCCTTAGAAATTTATATTGGTTAATTGTGAGTTTTATGAATTCAAGAGTCAATTATAAAAGACCAAAAAAAAAAAAAAAAAGACACGAAGAGAGAAATAATTAATTTACTGAAATAATCTCGTGGTGGGTTTGATCATTTTTCATTTTCAAAACTATGTAGATCGTTTATGAGCAAGATAATACAGAGCCTGGCGTGGAGATAAAACATGAAACAAAAATGATTTATAGAAGTAAGCTGGCTTCGTCGATGAGAAGGTAAGCAAAACAATATTTGACATCTTATTGCATGCCGAATTGACTAATAATGGCAGAATATATATATAACAAGGAGAAGAGTCCAAACTATAACGCAGGTTTAGTTATTTTGTTTATGATTGAGGCTAATAGCTAGCTAGCTACGTATTCGTTGGGTTTATGTCTGTCAAATTATTGACTAGCCATCGCATGTAATTCAAGCTTCAACTTGTGTGTTTTCTTTTCGGCCGCAATAAAATTGTTTGTTTGACGATAAATGTCGGCGAGTTAATTACGTGGCACCTCTAAGAATTTAACCAACTTTTTCACTATCGAACCAATATTTAATTTTATGATCATATTTAGACTATTGGCACCCCCCCCCCCCATAATCCTCTTTAAATCCTTTTTCAATATTTGCAACTTTAACCTTAATTGTGATTACAATATTGAATGAGAGACTATATATCAAACTAAACCTACATATTTTATATACACACACATACATTACTTTTGTAGTAAAAAAATCTTTACACAATCAAATATGTTGTATGTATTTTTTTTAATTTTTAACACTCTTGTTATAAACTCCCTTTTATATATATTTAGCCCTAAATTAAATACATTGCTTTTATTAACTATTTTTATACCAAGAGTGAGCAAAAAAGAATCATAAATTTATATAAATAAAAAAATCTGATGAATTTTTTAAGAAGTAATTGTTTTGTAGGAAATCTTAATCACCTTTTTTTCTTCAAATAACACACAGAGAGAGAGAGAGAGAGAAACTCCATGGATATTAGGTGTGAACAATAAAAAAGAAAAAAAATGAAACATTAGATTTGATAAAGAATAATTTTAATTAAAACAAATTTTTTTGTTAAAGGGTGTTATATATTTATAGATATTGAAATGAGAAAAATGAAGAAAATGGTTTTAAGAAATATATATAGCCATATAGGGGTGCCAATGTTCTGACTCTTAGGTAGCGTTTGTTTTTTTTATTTGAAATCTAAATGAGTCTAAATTTTTCTGAAGTCTGAATATGTTTGATTACGAAAATATGAATGACATATTTATTTTTCTTTTTTAAATATCTGAATAAAAGTGGCATCTTATTTGTTTTCACAATAAAAAAAATCTTAAATTTGGTCATTTGAAATGTATGTCCTTATAAATTAAAACAAAAAAGAGGATTAAATTTTATATTTAGGAAATAAACTATTTTACAAAGATATTTTTAAAATATAATATTTACTTGTCATTAAGACCTTTTTCATTCAGATAAAAGTCACAAATAATTACTTTTTCTATTCAGATGTAAATATATGAAAATCAGACATAAGTTTCAAAAAATAAACAAACATATTTCAGAAAATATATAAAATAAATAAAATTTCAGACTTAAAACATTTAACAAAACAACCTTTAGTGTGTGTGTATATATCGTAAGAATGGCATATAAGAAACGTATCGGCAATGGAACCCACTTGTGCATTTGTTGTGTGGAGTTTGCTGGCCATATTTTCCTTATTAGCACTATTTTAGCTCAATCACAACTCAACTCAATTTATTGTCTTATGCTTTGAATCTTGATCACTACATTAAAGAATCACGTGACTGATGGAACAACTCCACAGAATGATCCATTTCCCATTAACCTTTTATGCTTATGACCCTTTGCTTTCCTTTTTTACACACCATTTATCGTGGAAGCTTTTAATCAAGCTTCCGCATTTTGAATTTTCGATTAATTTCAGAACTTGTTACTGTGCTTTGATAGTTTGATTTAATTGTTTAAATAATGTTAAAGATCCTAATATCTGGATCCTAATTTATATACTACTGATAATTTATAAATTAAATGATATAATAATAATTTTACGACTTATAAAAATCACATTTAATAAATAAGTGATATATGAGGTTAATTAGGGTAGAAATTGAGACTTAACATTCCCTTCCATTATTAATCGTTAACTGTTCTCCTTAAAAGGGGTTGATTTGGAGGGTCAGCACTTGGTCTGAAGCAACATATAACTCATCAATGTTGTAGTTGCAACTTGCAAAATCAATTACTCTATCACATGGTTCGTTCGTTAGTTTCTCAGGGTTTTGCTTATTTACCGCATCATCGACAAAAGTTTAGAGCAAAGGGAAACCCCCCATTCAGTCCCTTATTTTTGGTTTCTCATTTACTCAGATTGTCAAAAATACTTAAATATTTATCTATCAATTGAAAGATTTTGTTAAAAGTTTACCATTTTTTCCCCACGTTTTCATGTTTCAAATGGTCTGTGAGTTTCCTTCTTTTTTTTTCCCCCTTTTCGATATTAATTGATATGATGAGAAAGGTGACGTTTAGCCTTCAAATATAAAATCTAGATGTCAATTTTCTAGTAGTCGATAGGTATTAAGGTTTTTTTTTTAAAAAGAAAATTGGAAGTCAAAGTATGAAAAGTTCCAATTATGTACATGTCTGGACCTTTGAACACTACTTATCACTCCGTAATGGATTAACAGAACTTGGAACCACCATTTTTAAGAGGCAGAAAATTCATCAAGCTCAAAAGCAGAAGTCCCCATTTCGGGGGTTTCTAACGTGAGGGTTTAAAATGTCATCAATAATCAATAAGATGATTAATTAACCTGTTTGTTTTATCAAGAACTACCCGGGGTAAAAAGAAAAAAGAAAAAAAGACAAGCTAATTAAGTATACTAGTAATCAAGAATCTCTTTACACAGTATATTGTGAAAAATAGTAGGTGAGTTGAGTGCGTTGGTTTACTTGTACATACAAAGATTATTTTTAAGGATCACAATGACAATGGCCATGGCGATAGTGACTAGCCACGAAGCATTTAATGAATTAGGTCTTGGCATTGAAGCTGTGAACCATCCAGCATCTTTCGAAGGTCTATTGTTGAAAATCTCATCTTATTTTGTGGTCCCATTCATAATCAAAGAGAATATATATATTGGTTTCGGATGTGACTTGTTGATGCGCGTACTTTCCTTAGTTTTTCCTCCATATTATTATGATCGAGTGTACAAAGTAACAATATTATTGACCTTGTTAATTAATTACTTTCTTAAGGCATACACACCTTGGTAATAAAGTCATTCATTCTTAATGTTGATAATCAAGAAATAGTATTTCCTTTTTCTGCTAAACAAGTCAAAAACCCTTGGCTTTGGATTTTCAATTTGTCCTGACAATTTCCATGAAACACAAGGGAAAAAAACAGGAACCAGTATTAAGGTTTAAGTTCGACCGTTTCTTGAAGTCTTTTAAGGACTATGGGTCATTCCAACTCACTTAGGAAACTTATTTCGCATATGGTTAACACTTAATGTGCGGTCGAAATAGAGAGAGAGAGAGAAGAAATTGGCTTCCAACCCACACAAAGATTTCCCTTTTTTGGTAAATTTTTAATTGCTACGCACCTTTACCGTTCATGTCGGATACTTTTTGAATTTGAGCTTTAATTTTGAGCCACTACATGCTTAAGCTTATAGCTCATGATTTCCAAATAAAAACAAAGGAATAGATTTTGACCATAGATCAATAACAATATATGCGTGTTAAAAAAAAAAAAATCAATAGTTTTTTGAAATGATAAAATTTCTTTTCGATTGTAATGACCTCATTGGAATATTTTTTGTTTTTGTTTTTTGACAAATTTCTTGGAATCTTTCTTGTAAATCTCAAAGGTTAAGGAACGCTTTATGAGATTTTTAAAATCAATCTCTGTCTTTCTCAATTTTAGGCAAAAAGTATTTATATGACTTTCTTGTTAGGAAAAATGATAGCATGCTTACACTAAGGAAAAGAAAAATGAGAAAAGAAAAAAAACGACGTCCCTCTTGATATACTCGAAACAATTTACCACAAAAGACAAGTCTGAGGTGTAGGTATATATTTTCGTATGTTACATCTTGCAAAATTAATTGAAACACATATAATTCAGCGGTAAAACTTTCTATATATTTAGTTGTACAAAGTGTGATAAAAGCACAGTACTAATTGCCCTCAAAGTGGTCCTCTTAAGAGATATGGGGAGATTTTCTTGTTGTGAACCCATTAAGAAAATTTGACTGAAGAGACCATCCACAATTATATCATTAATTGTCCTTTCTACTTTCAAAATAATCAGATTCAGCCTCATAGCTAATTGTAGTAAAAGAGTTTTCAGAAAGTCCATAGTCTAATGACACACCAAGAAAGAAAATTTAAAAACGATCATCTAAATTGATCTTCTTATTGCCAAATGAACAAGCTTGAATTTTCTAAGAAGATCGATCCTATTGTGTCATCTTTTTACCACGAATTTAAGCATATGAAATTACGCACGAAATTGCACAGAATTTGTTACTATGTCTGCGTCACAAATATTAGCCCTAGCTAGGTGAAATAACTACGCTTAATTAACGTGTTTCCTGTATAGTCACAATAATCGCGGAAAAAAAAAATTCAAATCATTAAGAGGAAAAAAAAAATCTTCATATTAGTGAAACCACTTGAATCAACGACTTCAAATACGACCCAAAAAATTAAATTGTTTGACAATTGCTTGTGTAACACTTGCGTCATTGCTTGTGTTACGGAAATTTGATCAATAGAGAACCATAAGGCGGCTGACTATGTGTAAAGAATTTGAAGACGTTTGAGTGTGAATGCTATTGCCACGCATCAATTAATTTTTGACTACTTGATCAAATGATATATAAAATATCAATGTATATATGAACCATGGACTTGAATCATGTATGCGTGGTTCCATGTCCATAGGAAACACTATATCACTCATAATGATCGCTAAAAAATGACTAATCATTCCAACATTTAACATGTAATGTCAAGGTGGGTATGCAAAAAGTGACCTGTCCTTGAGAACTATTAAGTGACGTCTGGCACGAGGTAAAGCTGGGAGAGATAATCATTAGTTCAATGTTGATCCAATCGAATTAATTAAAGAGAGCGTGAGGTGACAGAGGAATATTTGAGAAGCAATGCTAGTTGGTAAAGTCAGTAATTCTCATTTGAGCAGTGCATATGATTGCCAAAGTATAAATTAAAGCAGGAAACAAAAAATGAAAGAAGAAGAAATAAGTTAATTAGAGCACTAAGTGGGATTGGCATTGAATCATGAAACGGATGAACAAACCCGTCAAATCTATGGCTCTCGCACAATACTAAAATATTGAAAAAAAAAATACTAAATGGTTGTGGTTCTGTTGGCAGTGCAGGCTGAGTTTGTGGGAAGAGCTCTCGGGTTTGAGAGGGGTAAAGAGTTTTAACTGTGACTGCACTATGAATTCGGATCAGTCGGGACCTAATGCAATCGCTGGATACCGAATGGCTTACACCAAAAAAAAATATTGAAAAAAAAAAGAGAAACAATTAATTGATTCGTTGATTGCCAAATGCTTCTTCTACAACTACTATAAATGAGTTAAACAGTATAAGGAGATGAATGCTAGATGCATCACATGGAGTTGCCTTCACTTTTGTCATAACCCACGAGTCACAACCCTAGTCCTAGTAAAACAGTCATGCTTTCAAGAAGGTAAGAAAATTGAGAGCTGAAGAGAATAATGGAGCCTTTGAAGTGTGAGTGGGGCCTAATTCTAATAAAGGAAAGAGGTCTTATTGTATTGATTATACCTTTGAGCAATTTTGTACAAATATATTTTTCTTATATAACATTTATCATATCGCCATTGCTAATTATTTAATAATTAAATAAATTATTCTTTTATATATATTTGTATGTATGTATTTAATTCATTCATGGAGTCAAAAAGTGTAAGTAGAAAACAATATTAATTGAAAATGGCACTATTCATACAAAATATTTCTAGTGAGGCACAATGGGAATTGAAACTATGAGAAGAATAGATCCATTAAGCACACACAAGCTTGAAATAGTAATAAAAAAATATAACAATCTATTAAAAGTTGATTGTGCGAGTTCAAGGTATGTATGCAAATAGGTTCTAATTAGGATTGATGTTGAAACACTATAAGTGACTTATTTCATATATATATATATTTTAGCAAAATGATGTTTTGTAAACTTTTTAAAGGCTGCTTATGTTATAAGTTTCTCTATATTGAGAATGGTTCGTAAAAACAAATATGAGGTTAGTTTTTATAAGCAGCTTTATTAAATTTTTAAAAATAGATAGGAGATTACTTTTTATAAGTAGTTTATTAAATAAGTCAACGCACTTTTTCAAAATTCCTATTATAATTTTAATATCTCAACAAAAAAATTATGTAATATTTTTCAATGCGTCCTAATATATAAATTAAAAGAAATTTAAACTTATGTGATTCTTGTCATTTTATAATAAAATTTACCAAATGTACGTTGGTTTTTAAATTCATAGCAATTGCAACAATATATATTTTAACAAACACCAAGTACTTTTTTTATCAGCAGCCTATTTTATCCGCACAAAAGAAGAAACTTATTTCATCATCTACCACAATTGAAAACTGACTCTTAAGTAATTTAATCTCCATAAATTGAATAAAAATAATTACCCGCTTATATATGGTTTCTAAATATTATGAGAGAGTGTATGCGATTCCCAAATTTAGCCTCCTCTTTTGCTTCATCTCCAATTCATACCACTTGTAATTTTTTTTTTTTAAAAAAGAAAAAGACAATAAAGAAGACAACAAAAACTATAAGCATAATTTTTTTTAAAAATTATTTTCTTTCAGTTATAAAAAAAGGTAAAAATCTTAGAAAGTTAATAGAGTAGAAATTAAGTGAATATATAAAAACTAAATGGACGAACCCAATTAATTAATTAAGAGTCGTAAATATACTTTATAAATACCCACCTCATCCTCAAAAGCTCCATCTCCTTAACTTCACTTTCTCTTCTGCTTCTCTCCCTGCTCTGTTCTCATTTTTTGTAAAGTAAGAAAGAAGAGAGAAATCCCAAATCCTGCTGAAACCTTTGTTTCTGCTGTCCTTTTGATAATCAAAACCATTCTACATTCCTTTGGTTAGACAGTGAGTGAGAAAAATAACATAATAAATCCCATCTCAGTTTTAATTGCTCCTCCGCTTTTGTGTTACTCTCAACTTATATATGTATATGTTGATCATCGCAAAAAGTACAAATTAAGATACATACACTCTATATAACTAGAATATCATCAATATTGTTTCTTCTAAAAATTTGCCCGACTAAACCAAATGATTCCAAATGTATTATAGCTAGCTACCTTATAAATTAATTAATTAGTTATATATTATAAATATTCATCACTTTTGTTTTTGTTCTGTTGAATGAATGAATCAGGCAGGTGGTCAAGTAAAGAATGGCGTTTCCAAATGAATTAGCAGCAGGAAGAGAGGAATTATCACCAAAGAGAAAAATGGGGAGAGGAAAGATCGAGATCAAGCGGATCGAAAACACAACAAATCGCCAAGTGACCTTCTGCAAGAGGCGCAATGGTTTGCTCAAGAAAGCTTACGAATTATCTGTTCTTTGTGATGCTGAGATTGCTCTTATCGTCTTCTCCAGCCGCGGCCGCCTTTATGAGTATTCCAACAACAGGTATAATATTTTATATACCTCCACTAATCTCTACACATATTACATACATATCTGTATGTCTCTACCTTTCTCAATCCCAATTTCTCAACCCTATTTTGATTTTTTTTCTTTTTTTCTTTTTTAACTTAATTTCATGTTTTTTTTTAAATCACTTAAGTTCTGAAGAAATCTTGTAGCTTTTTTCTAAGGTTATATGGTCATGGTGATTTTCTTTAGTTTTCTTTTCTAAAATTGGGACTTTTATTTCTTTCTTGATTTCTTTTTCCGGGGGTTATTCTGCAAAAGTTTCGGAATATTAGATCCTAGTCATGATTTTTTTTTTTTTTGTTGCTTCTGCTATAGATCTTTGGCTGGATTTAAGGTCAAAGAACATACTCATTAATTTTTTTTTTAAACAAAAAAAAAATAGATTCACTTGTCTTTCTTCTTTCTGTTTTGTTTTTTTTTTCTTTTTATGAGCTTTATGGGGTTGTTTATATTTTTTTTGTTTATTTATTTATTTTAGCTTTCTGTTTATGATCATATTTTGAGCTCTTGGTTTGGTGAATACATAGATCTGGTGTAATAGATAGAAATAGAAGCATTATATATGGTTATGGTCACACAGTAGTAGAAGTAGCAGCAGAAACAAGCATAGGTTTGGCAGTGAGATCACCTCCCTCCATTGTTGTTAAATTTTCTGTTTACTTTCTTTTTTGCCCTTCCCCATTATTCCTCTTTGCCTTCTTTTGCTCTCTTTCCCTTTCTCTTCTGTGTTTGTTATTGTCATCTATGAGGCTGGCTAGCCAAGTGAAAGGCCTACTACCCAACTAAAGCTAGCTGTCCAATTTCTTTGTCACTTCCTTAATGGCACGTCAGTCGCACATCAACGCAATCACAAGTACATAGTCAAAACTCAAAAGCAAAATTATCGATTCAGTCTCAAATAAAGATTTTATATACACATATGAACATTAGGGTTCCGAACAAGGAACCCCCAATTTTGGTTTCTCTGATCAAAACTTTTATCAAATCTAACTCTTTCAACCAATCAAAACCGAATTAAGTCACGTTTAATCAACACCCATATTACGTCTTCGCCAAAATCACACGAAACCTTCTCTAGCCAATCAGATTTAATCACAAATTTTACTTTTTCTTTTAAAACTAACCCTAGTTAGGGTTTGAGGACCACACCAGACCGAGATGAAGTTGGTTTGTGGTTTGTTGTCTTAGTTACAAGAATCTTGGGTCACGTCACACACGATTTTTCAGTTTCTTTCCATTACTGACAAAAGAGTTTATGTCATGATTCCTAAAACTAGCTTCTCCTTATTATTATTATTATTATTATTATTATTATTATTATTATTTTAATTTCATCCCGTCATCTGAACCCTAATTTTTTTTAACACTTTTAAATCTTCTACGGTGCTAAAATTCAAATATCCCACCTGCTGCCCCATTTTTTACAAATTTGATTTACCTGTTTCTCTCTCTCAGTTAAATTCTTTTACAAAGCTCTGTTAGACACAGTCGTGGAACCAATCAGATTGCATCAACTGAGAAAATCATTACAGCAAGTCACTGTTGGCATTTTCCAGAGAGCTTTGCATATGTTGAAGATCTTGCATAGATATTTTTATGTAAGTTTAGTTTTATAGAGAGAGAGAGAGAGATTACAAGAAAGATGGTGATGATGATGTGGGTTCTGCGAGCCAATGAGAGACTTCTGAACTTTTTTTATTTTCCTTTTGGCTTCTTTCATGCAATCAAAACTTTGGCTGCTCAGTCGGACTCGGACGGCTCTGATTCACTCTGACCTTCAGACTGAATAAAGTTTCTGATTTGCAACAAAATAAGATAAAAACTTAAATCTTATACAGTACTTTCACTAATCGAGGTGGATAATAAGGTTAGGGTTCTGGCTATCATCTATTGGTTAATGGGTAAGTGACACATGGCGCATATTTGACCATAGACCGCATTTAGCCAATCATATGTTTAGGGCTTATGCCAGCTTGGCAGAGACAGCCAGTCACAGGTCGAGGAAATTAAGGTATCTGAACCACGATCGAGAAAAGATAAGTGGATCTCTTTTCACTGTTGCAAATAGAAATTATTATTATTACTTTTAGCAAAAAATTCATATCATATCACACGAATTTGGGATAATTTTTCAGACAAGAGTATGAGTCTGACTCAGCAACTGAGATTTCATCCTTCGCCATTATTATACGCTTTAAGGTTTCGTATTAGGTTTAGTTAACTGAAAGAGTTGGTTGATTTGACCGTTGAGACGGCACAATTTGGCGGTTAATTGCATTAGAGCTTTTCCCACTGTCCAGAATTAGAGTCATCATAACATGCCCACGTGAGAGATTCGAAAAGGTTGCTTATTTTTTTGCTGAAAATCAGGAGCTACTTGCATTCGGGACAATATATATATGTGTATTGTCACCATTCAAATCCTAATGTTGCTTTTTTAGCCATTATGGGAATTTTTTTTTCCTCTTTGTTCAATTATTCAAAGATTTGTACTGATCTATTTTCTATATATCAAATCTCATTGACTTTGTCTAGAGGGTTTGAGATTGGAAGAGGACAAGTTCTTGTAGAAATATTAATTTTCTCATAATAGCTAACTAATTTGCTGCTTGATTATCCATAAATCAACATAAGTTATGCCAAGATTACTCTAATATGCGCATGTGTTTGTTGGTAGAGTGGATACCTTTATGGCATTTAAATATAACTGGGAGGAGGGTAAGATTATGTCTTTCAATATTAAAATTCACCGGTGGATTTTTTTTGCATTTGTTTTCTTTAGTTCTCCTTCTATATTGAGAACTAATGCTATGAATATGGTATATTGCAGTGTGAAATCAACAATTGACAGGTACAAGAAGGCCACTGCAGATACCTCAAATACTGGGTCTATCTGTGAAGCAAATGCTCAGGTACAATTTAAGCTCTCAACTTTACTTGTAATGGAAGAAATATAGGTCTTTTAAGGTGGGTTACTGGCTACATTTGGTTCTTAGACTAATGATGATTTCTTATAGTGTGGTAAGAGTGGTTGCCACTTGCCATTGCCTTTTATCTATTTGCTTAATTAAATTAAGGTTGCGAAAATGGTGCTTGGTGTTTCGACTTCAAAATTAAGTACTACAAAGTTCATTTGATGAAGTTTGCCAAATAAATCAATTCAAGAAACTGTTGTGCCAATGTTAGAGAAGATCAATATTAAAGGAGAACATATGTATGAGAATTTTGAATATTGTTATGATTTATAGTATTTATGAATTTATGTAAAACAAGTATACGTAATTGTATATGTATGACTTAAAATAACTTTTTTCTGCCCCTAAAGGCTAAGATCAAGTGGTTTTCAAACAATTCTTTTTGACTTGCTATCCGAGTTGAATCCTAAGGCAATAGAGGACAAAAAAATTGATTTGGACTTAAGTGACCCCTTCTTTTTTAAAGAAAAAAATAATTTTTTTTTCCTAAACCATGAATTGAGGTCTTAACATTTCTGAATAATGTAGCATCAAGAAAAAAAAAAACAAAAAAGAAAACCTTGCAAGAGAGAATGCAACTAATAAACAATTCTATGGTCAATTACCATAAATAATTTCATCTAGGTTCAGAAGAGTTCCATCATTTTTTTGCTCAGCACCGTCGATGCAATCATAGAAATATGTTTTTTTTTTCTTTTTTTGCATGACTGGAAAAATGTTGTACACTTTTGATTTAACAAATAGGCATCATGAATTATGAATTTTATGTAACACTTTTTATTTGACTGCATTGTGCACCTTAAAAAAAAACTAGTATAAATACTCTCAAAATGTTGCAAGGCTGTGAACATTCAATGTGTTATTATGAAGAAAAACAAACTTCTGAGAATGATATGGAAAGCAAGAGAGATGAATATTTTGTGCAAAAATTATTTTTAGAAGAATACTAGGAGATGGGAGAATTTTAAGAAGGTTAATACACTTTTTAAAGTACTGTATGTGCCTTTTCCATATAACATTATTTAATTATCTTGTAAGTTCTCTGACAACATAAGTCTCACACCATTAATGTTTTGCTAATCCTAATAAAATACGTCGGCATCAATGTGGCTCCAAATCCCTAGTTAAAAAATTTTCTTCACTTGATAGTAAGCCGTTCACTAATTAATTTGTTATGCTCATTGCTATTGTATCCTTTGAGGTTCTAAAGTACTTTCTTGTGGTCACAAATCTCAGTTCTACCAACAAGAAGCTGCCAAGCTGAGGATACAAATTAGCAATATGCAAAATTCAAACAGGTAATTATAATCTCAAATGATCCTAGTCCATAATTGATTATTTGGATTGTTTTTGGGTTGAAACAATGTTTTGACAAAGCTATTAATTTCCAGAAACATGTTGGGTGAATCACTAAGTGGGTTAAATTTCAAGGAACTCAAGAACATGGAGACTCGTTTAGAGAAAGGTATTAGCAGAATCCGATCTAAAAAGGTATTCACTATCAATTAACATATATATTTATGATATTTATTAATGATCATTATATTATCAAGAAAAATAAAAGTAAATATATGTGATTTATATCTATGTTACTAGCTTCAATAATACTGATACTTTTATTTTCCTTTTCCTCTTAAACTGTGCCAGAATGAGCTGCTGTTTGCAGAAATTGAGTACATGCAGAAGAGGGTATCTAAATTTTACCTCTGTTATCTCTCAATAAGTTCTTGTTTACGTTTCATTCTGTAATTCGTCTGCTTATCCTGACATGGATCACTGTTATAATTGAATTTTTATTATTTGTTTAGCCTTGTTTAAATGGGGTGGGGGAATCCACAATTTTAGGAGTGATGATCGATTACTTAACATTGAGGATCTAATGAAGGTACTTCAGTAAATTGCATGGCTAACCGTCTAATCGAGAAAAGAACAAGATACAAATTTGTGGAAAAGATACAATATAGGGCTGTATTGATACGGCTGCCATTCATATATCGTCAGAAATATGAGATATGGATATAGTACAAGAAAAAATTAATGAAGAAATATGTGTGAATTTCTATACATTGAGCTGTGATTTAACTGTGCAATGGGAGTGTCAACATTTATAGGTTGATATTTTTATAGTAGCATATATAATTATAGTGGCCTGTCCCTTTGTTTAGGCTACATAATGTTGCCTTCAGTGCGCTTATATAAAATAGTTGCATTGCAGGAAGTTGACTTGCACAACAGCAACCAGCTTCTCCGAGCAAAGGTTTCTGTATTATACCTTGTTATCAATGTTTGTGTGTGAGTCACTTTGCCAAATTTGTAGTACTGGCTTGTAACTGAATGAATCTTCTTATGGTTGGTGTTTGTAGATAGCCGAGAATGAAAGAGGACAGCAGAACATGAATTTGATGCAAGGAGGGAGTAGCTACGAGATTATACAGTCTCAGCCATTTGATTCCCGGAGCTATTTCCAAGTCAATGCATTACAGCCCACCAATCATTACCCACGCCAGGATCAGATGGCCCTTCAGTTAGTGTATGAATATCCTCTTCTCCCTAAGCTTTCCCAGCTTATTTATAAATTTAATTATCTCATCATTGCACTGCTCCAAATGTATAGTTCTGTTGCATTGATTGCCGACAGGGATTCAGATTTCCCCCCTTAAATATGTAGTCTTAAGTGCTTCACTAACTGCCTGACTCAAATGGGCTTATGTACACACATATATACATTTTGATGGTTCTTGTTAATTGATTCATTTGAGGATGATGATTGTTGAAAAAGTAATGGAGAACAAATCGGGAGTCATGCTGATCTTGTAGATAAATTCATGATGCATTTTTTGGAGATTCCATGCCTTTGGTTCTTCATTAGTGAAATCATTTGTCTGATATAATCTTCTTTTACATGTGCAGTTAATATGTTTGAAGAATATTCTGCCGTGTCATATCCTATGGAGGGTATCTAGCTATTACTTCATTCTAGATAAAAGGTGTGCAGGTGCGCGCTCAAAATTGCTATAAGATGCAGCGAAGAAATCAACTTTGCTTAATTAAGTGATCATCAGGGGCCTAAGCTAGTAGCTATATAAACTATTTTAAGACTCATAAATATTATATATATGTTTGTCAGCCATGAAATTCATATTCTGTATGCGTAATGCAAACACAAAGTCTCTGCATTTGATATTAATTTCGAATATGATATTAATGCTTAGTAAATGTCGAGTGTCCGTATGTATGTGTATGGCTTAGATTTAAAACACACACACACACACACACACACATATACCAAGAGTATGTGCAAGAAGATTTCTGTGTATATACTTAATCAGAAAGTTCCTTTCACTAACTGCGGGTAGAGTGAGCTTCTGGATTAAAATGAACTAAACGTTGAATATCCGTGGGGTATGCATCAGATGGTGCTTCAGAATGGAAAGCTTTATTGGCTGCAATGATGTTCGCCACTTCTGCAGGATGGAATGAATCCCAAAATATGTGGGTTGCCCTTTGACTGCAAGGAGATTTAGCACGGATGGAGAGACCAAAGTCGTTTACATCACAGCACCTTAAGGTTGACATATTGAATCCTGAAGTGATTAACGTATACATATCACCAGTACACTAAGACACAGACAAATATTGATGAGATTAACTAATTAAATTAATTACCAGGAGGAAATCCCGGTGGCGTCTGGACTAAGGTGTTCAAAGCGATAAATTTGGAATCTTGGTGTTTGGCATTGAGTTGATCAACGAGTGTTACTAGCCTTTTATTAAAAAGCTGGACGGCAGAATTCATCTTGTCCACGCATAGGGAGCCATTAGTCCCATAATATGATGTTGCATTTGGGGTGCAGCCAATTGCTCCGATTCCAGCCAACGTCACCTTCCTGGCTCCGTAACGGTGCAAAGTCTAAACAAATTACTTAGTTAACATTAACAACACAGCGACTCAGAGGAAACTGAAAAAAAACGATCGATTTCGGTCACCTTCAGTTGACGAGAATATTGTTGGGAAAGGATTCTTGCGTAGGCGGACGGTGTATAGAGCTGGCTTGAATTATAAAACTGCGGCAAGAAGTAATTGTTGATGTAATCGTTACTGCCTATGGTGAACGAATATAAGCACTTTTTCAAATGCTCATGAGCTGAGTGACTACTCCCCAGGAACCCAGCAATGCGTGAGATTGTAATTTTGTGATTTTTCAACTGCTTATTTAAGCTTATGCAAACACCCTGCATGCGCACGCAACGGATATTAATTTTTCAATCGTCAGTTGTTATTTGTTAATTCATTTCTAAGTGTTCGGTTTTATGAATGTCTACAAATGCAGGTGGTTAAAGTAACATATTAATATTGTGTGTATACTCGTATAATACCTGATGCGACCCGGTTTCGTCGCGAATTCCAGCACTCCCGGATGCATAATTGACTCCTTTGAGTATTTCCGAGCCATTAGCAGTTGCAAATGGTGGAATATAATCGTCAAATCCCAGTCGCTCGGCTAAAATGATCAAACAAATATACATATGCATGCTCAATTAATAATATATATATACGTATATGGAGAGAGAGAGAGAGACAGAGAGAGAGTAATAAAACTAATTAAGATTTCAGTTAGTAATTATTAATAATTATATGTACACCGACCGGTTACATCAGCTATGGTTCGGCCGTTGCAAAATCTTCCGGTAGGACCCTTGGGAAAATCAATCCCATATGGCCAGTAATTTACTTTGGCATCTGTTGCAAGGTTATTGTTGTTGCCACTATCAACCAATGAATCTCCAAAAACAAAGTAACAAGGCACTGCTGGTTTTCCCCATACAGGGCTTTGCAGGTTGAAGACCGAAATAAATACAAATGCCATAACCCAATTCCAGCAGCCTGATTTTGTTTCACAAGCCATATTCGCTAGGCAAATGAATTCAGTACGTATTAACCTAAGAACAAATAAATACAATTACAAAGATTAGCACATCACGTTTGTAAGAGATTGAAATTTAAAAATTAAAAAAAAAAAGGGGGGGAATAAGGCAGGAATTTAATGCATGCGATTAAGGTGAGCCGAAAGAGATTGTTAATGAAGCAAATGATTTGTAAGGTGAGGAATAATTGTAGGCTAGGAAGACTGTTCGAAAGATAATTTTAAAATGGAGGCAACATAGTTGTGACAAAACCGAGATGTATAGATTACCAAATGAATTAAAACATTAATTGATTAATTTGCATGGCAAGAGGTTTCTTAATGGGCACAAATCGGCAGCTAGCAAGAGGTTACCAATTAATGTAGCAAGCTCTCTTGTCTCCACCTCTAGAAAATTAGGCAATTAGCATAAATCACGCTGGCTCGTTGTGAGGCAGGACAAAAATCCGGGACGATTCGCGGGTTGAATTATCGCCCGTGTTTTCGCTCATAAATTGTAAGTCGCTTCTCACCTCTAAACTTTTATTTAAGTTTATTTCGTAATTATCATCTAATTTAGAAAAACTAAAAATCTTGGCACAAGCTTCATCAGGGTCAAAGTTCGTATCAATTCTTATTTTTATTTTTATTTATCAATTGTAAAAATACCTTGTATTGCAATACAAGGAGCATCTCTCACTCTGAAACCTACCATACATATACATACACAAACACTAGGCATAAAACTACAAGAAATTAAAAAAAAAAAAAAGTACATGTATATTTTAACATTACAATGTGTCAATTTCAGAAATTAAAATAAATTAAACAATAAATAGCTCATAGATGAGGTACCTTGGCAGCAGCATTGAATTGATGGACGAGTGATTTAAGCCCGTTATTAGATAGTTATTTTGATGGCTTTGTTCGTGCTCTCTACGCATCTGGAGCCATTTCCTGGATGTGTAGCAATTGCATTAGGAGTGCAACTCATTGGTCCCCCAGGCCAAACAACACCACCTTCGATTCCATGCTCCCAAATGATCATAAAGTGTTTAAAGAAACAATAATGTAAAGATTGTTTACATCAAACTCTTTAACTTTTGTGCTTTCAGAACTAATTGAAGCGTAAGATACTATATATTAATTAAACTTTTATTTGCGATGAATATTGTTCTCTAAGAAGCGCGGCAAATTGCTCAGGGGTTAAGCGGATATAGTGGCACAAAATAGTTGTTAATGCAATCGTTGCTGCCCATTCCAGTTGTATACAAACACTTGTTAAGGTACTCAACTAGAATCTCAGTCCTCATCTCCCAGTCGAGTAATGATACCAGTGGCTATCAATTTGTGAGGAATTAGTTGACTATTGAAACTAATATCATCACACAAGTGAAAACAAATCAAACATCATGATCATCGCTTGAGAATGTTTAAATTTAAGCGAGTACGTACGCACACATGATATGATATCATCTGTGACAATTGACATGCATGCCTAGTTAGCTAGTCATTTTTAATTAATTAATTAATTAAATAGCAGGCATGACAAGTTACAAAATTATATCTACATACATATATTTGAATCACAAAAAAATTAATAATTTAAAATTGGGTTTGAAAATCAATGCCATATGGTGGGAAATTGGATTTAGCTAGTATTGGAAGCAAATTGTTATTGCCACTATCAGCCAAGGAGTCTCCAAAATGAAATAGCAAGGCACTTGTCGTCGTGCTTTTCCTTTAGGGAAATGTAATTGAAAGTAATTATCTAATATCACCGGCCAAACCCAGACGACCATCAACCATAGGTTCGGTTCATTAGCGAACATGAACAAAGTAGGCAGCAGGCAGGAGGGGGTGTTATGGGGGTGGGTATACGGAGATGAGTTATACTATTAGCGAAGTGTGTTAATTTTGGTGTGTATAAATTAGGAGAAATCAACATACATGTATGCACATATTATATGTATAGGCTAGACCGCTAGAGACCAAAGTTAAAGAAGTTGCGAAGTGAACGACATGCATTAGGGTTGGGCATGAGTTGGGTTGAATGAGATTTGTGCAAATTCAACCCAACCCATTATTGAATGGGTTAAAATAAAAATAACTCAACTCAATTAAATAAACATATTCAACCCAATTCTTAAATCATTAGGTTGGGTTGATTGAGTTGAAAATTTAAAAATCGAATCAAAATTAAAAATTAAATAAAGAAAAAGATATGAAACTTGTAATAAAATTTATTGAAATTAAATATAAATATATTATAGTATGAAAATTCTATTCATGATCTAGTATTCAAAAAAAAAAAGAAAAGAATATAGAATGAATAAATCAGAGAAATACCTTAGTTGACTGATAATTGAGATTTAAAAGAGTGATTTTAGTTATGATATTAGAGTTTATAGTAAATGAAAGAACAAAATAGTCCTAAACCTGTACTCTGTCCAACAAATCGATTCATAGCCTCTGCAGTGTGGAATTCGTCCCAGAACCTGTACTCATTCCTATTTTTACATGCACTTCGAAAAGGAATGCATGTCAGGTTGTCCACTGTTTTACAGCAAGGAGCATCGATCACCTTGAAACCTGCCATGGCATGCATTTTCATATATCCACAAAATTAATTATAATCAATAAGTACATACTGAAATACGTAGCATCCAATTTGCTATATATATAATCGACAAAATAAATTATATACTATATGGACCATCTAGGTATATTTATACTTAGGGGGGGGAGGGTGTGTGTGTGTGTGTCCCTTGGGCGGCAGCATCGCCTGAGATTATCCCAGAAGCATTTATAAATATAAATTGTGCATTAGAATGATCTTTATTGAATTTATCTACCAATAATTTGAGTCCCTCATCGAATAATTTGGCTGCGTTGTTCATTTTCTCAACGCACTTGGCACCATTTCTAGGATATGTAGCAATTGCATTTGGAGTGCAACCTAGGGGTCCAAGGCCAACCAAGGCAACCTTTCTTGCTCCCATATTATACAAACGCTAATTTGAGAAACAGTTAACAACAATAGAGAAATGATTAGCCAGATCGATCGACCAAAAATAACTTAATTGATAGAAGAGAAATTAAGGATGGAAATTAATTAAACTAAAAAAAGTAATAACTTTGATTTGCGGAGAACAGTGTTGAATAAGAAGTTCAGCAAATTGGCTTGGGGGTGTAAAGGGGGCCTGATGGGTAATAGGACAAGAAATAGTTGCGAATGTAATCGTTGCTGCCCATATTCACTACACAAAAGCACTTTTTAAGGTAAGTGGAAGCTGATTCAGTTGTTCCTAGGGATGGCAATTGTACCCGCAAACCCGCAAACCCGTCCAAACCCACCCGCCAAAACCCGCCCGTTGCGGGTAATTTTATCCGTTGCGGGCGGGTTTAGTATTATAAATTAAAACCCGCACATGGATGCGGGTGGGTTTGGTATTAATCTTATATCCGGTGGATACCCGCATGGATATCCACCAAACCCGCAATATTTTTTTCAAATATTTTTAATTCAATTTTAATCTAAAAATGTATAAAGAAAATAATGTCATTAATTAAATTACCAAATAGCCAAAGGCTCAAAGTTGTGTATGTGGCCTATATCATATTCTAAAGTCATAATCTAAAGAAAACTAAAGACATTTTCTTTCGAATTAGTATTTGAAAATATTAATCTTAATTATTATTATAGGCATTGTGTTGGATGGGTGCTTATGGTGGTGAATGAAATGAATATCTTCTCTTGGAGCTTGTTTTAAATGATAATATGAAATGTAATTATTATTTTTAGATACTAGTTTGTGTTTTTTAAATGGATTTGTGTAATTTATACTTAAATTTGAGAATTTGTGTTGAATTGATGTGGAAATTTTAATTTTTCATTTACATTATTTAACTATAAAATTGAGTATGTTATATGGAATTTGAGGTTATTATTATAAATTTATATATTAAACATTTGTGATTTTAAATACGGAAACCCGCAAAAAATCCGCCGGATACCATTGCGGGTTTGGTAATTGTTAAAACCCGCTGTGGGTGGGTTTTTGTAAAAAAATTAAAACCCGCTGCGGGTTGCGGGTGGGTTTGGTAATTTAAATTTTGTGCGGGTTTGGGTTTGGTAATGGCAAACCCGCTGCGGGCGGTGCCCATTACCATCCCTAGTTGTTCCCCAGCCGTGACTTGATGATATAAGACACTATTAATCCGTGACGGATTTGCTGCTTTTTCATTGGGATATTTTCGTCCTGCAATAAATAATTGCGTGCGCAGCCCAGTCAAATTAAAACATTTGGTCAGAATTTTGAAAACTAGCCTTCATGCTCTATTTATTCAGTTAATTCGATCTATGTCCATTTCCCATCATCTCATGTCGGGCTAATATGAAACGTAGTTCAATACAAATTATATAGCTAGCCAACGACACGGGTTGTTAATTATGTCCCAGGAGTAAATGCATATTCGCTAGCTAGCCAATACAGTTCAATTTTAGAAAATGAGAAGACCTGCTTATTTTGTGGTGCCTAGAAGGAAATTAGGGGCGACTAAAAGTCAAAGGTATGGCTATATTATATACTCTACAGATATTAACTTCTTAGCCAAATACTTAATTATTATTTATTTTAGAAAATTAAATTCTTATGCTAATATGGGAGCGAATTAAATAATTAATGACACTTTCCCCTTCCTCTATAGCTACGACTTTCTTTCTTTCTTTATTTATTTCTTTCTATTTTTTGGGTTTTAGGGGTGGGGAGAAGTTGAAATTTAGACATCAGGAGAGTAATGAGATATTTCAAAAATTATATATAAACTTGAAAACTATATGGAAAAATTGTCCATTTTCCTTTGGAATCCCAAAAACCACTCGGGCATAGATTTACAAGATCCTTTTTGGGTTAAACAATCTATACAAATCATTTCTTTCGACTATATTTTAATTGTTTTCAAAGGAAAAATTTTTAAAGTGAACTGATTGTTGTCATTTTCAAGGATATTTTACAAATTTATTCCTGGGCCCAAATCTTATTTCTTTCCTTGAAATTACTACTCATTAAAGTTACGGTACACCACTAATGAATGGTGATGAAGTATTTTTATGTTACCAACAATCTCACCCAAAAGTTTATTCATACAATTTATGACATTAGTTTAAATGTACATACATTTAGTCGTGTTGCTTATTGATGTTATACCATACATAAATTATATTTTTATAACTTATTCATTTAATTTATATTAAATAATTTATTAGATATCATATCTTACATAATAGAAATAGAATTCTGAAGCATTTATGCTTTTAAACTAAAGTAATAATAATAACAACATTGCAAATTTAAAATAGGGTTAAAAATTGATTTTTTAAATAAACCATATACTGTTCAAGTGAAATTATTACGAATTATGGGGGATGATAATAATTATTTTACGAAAATTCTCCTCCTCCTCAAAAGTTAAAACAGCTTAATAAATGGTTGCAATAACTATTAAATAATTTATCTTTTTTTAATACAAATATTAATCCAATGGTCGTAGACTTTTTTTTTTTTTTTTGTCTTAAATAGAATGTTATCTTGGAGAGGGCCCTAACTGTGAGAGGCATCTTTAAGCCCGTACCACAACCCAGATTAGAAGTTCCCGCTCGAACCGGGAGACACATGGTCTCCCAACAAAGGCGACTTTCCTGTAACTCGAATTAGGAAGCAAACACAGTCAAACCACTTAAGAGGAACTCCGTTACCAGTGAAACCAATACTTTGTTAGTTGGTCGTAGACATTTTTAACATCATTGATGTTACAAAAAAATTTATGGCACCATACAATGACCTAGTAAATAATTCATGGACCGGTTAATAATGGCCCAAAAAAAAGGTGATTGAAATTCTTGGTTATAGATATTTTATATTGACGCAAAAAATAAAACAAAATACTGGGATTGAAATAGAAAATTAGACAAATGGAAAGATAGGGTGGCAGCCAAAATCTGTTACATTAATTCCTCATTGGATAAATTGAAATACACGCATAATTTAACTTAAAATACATGAGCTTTAGTGATTTGAAATATTTATGTATAATTGCACAAACTGATATAACAATTGCAACAAGAAATTAAAATGACAGAGTAATAAAACAAGTTGTTTTGGAGCGAGTAATAAATAACGCTATCACATAAAAGTTTATCTTAATTTAATGCATGTAAGAAATTATATGCTTTATCTTAATAGGCAGCCGTGTTGGTGTTGAGAATCAGAGCTGAGCTAAGCGGCGAATATCAATGGGGTAAGCGTCTGACGGAGACTGAGCAGAGTAAGATCTGGTGGCGATGATCGTATTCGCAGCTTCAGTTGGATGAAAAGCATCCCAAAACACGTACTCCCTCCTGTTTGGGCATGGATTTTGAAGAGGAAGACATGTAATTTGCCCATTGTTTCTTCCAACGCCACAGCACCCAGTATTTGTCACTCTAAAACCTGTTACATACAAATATAAACATAATGAAATGTGCACATGATGATACAAATATTTCTAATTTGATTAATTAATTAAATTAAAGTTACCATAGCGTGCAGGATTGGCTGTAATATCTTGGAAAATCCCATAAGCATTGATGTAGATAAACTTGGCATCAGAATCGTTGTTGTTGAATTGATCAACGAGGCCTCTGAGCTTGTTATTGAATATTACGTTTGCGTCATTCACTCTCTGCACACAAGTTCTCCCATCTGGACTGTTTTGAGCCAATTGATTCGGGCTGCACCCTATCTGTCCCACTCCAATCAACACAAATTTCCTTGCCCCATAGTTGTACAACGCCTATATTATACACATATTCATTCACGATTCATCAGTACTTAATTATTTGAGAATTCATAATGGGGAAAAAAAAAGGGTCTGAGCGACGCAGGTACCTGAAGTTGCTGAGTGTACTGTTGAATAAGAAGGTCTGCATACTGCTCGGGGGTGTATTGACGACCGGTTGAATAATAGAGGGGCTGGAAGTAGTTGTTGAGGTAGTCGTTGCTGCCTAATCCGATTGAGTATATGCATCGGCTCAGGTAATTTGCAGCTTGATCTTCATTTCCTAGTAAGTTCACTACTTGCTGAACCGTGTTTTGGTAATTCTTTACCTGCCCACTAAAACTGATTCGATCTCCCTGCAATATAATATTGCATGTGCATGTATGTATAACATTAGTTATTTCAGGATTCACACTTCATCAGTTGATGCATGTCACATGTTATTGTTAATTAATTGTTGATATGAAATGGACATTATTAAAGTTCATATATGCATGCATGCATTAAATAAATTAATTAATAGGATTGGTTATTTTCTTTTTATTTACCAGCTGTCGACCAGTTTCCTCCCTGATACCAGCAGCTGCAGATGCATAATTGACTCCTCTGAGTATATCCTGACCTCTTGCAGCCGAATATGGAGGAATGTAACCGTCGAAGCCCAGAAGTTGGGCTGCAGACAAGCAAAACTAATGTGAGATTAATTAGTGGCTGGCAGGCATAACTTTTCAGTAGATTAAATTGAGCTTACCAATGACATCGACGGTAGTTTTGCCATTGGAAAATCTTCCTGTAGGACCATTAGGGAAGTCAATTCCATAAGGCAAATAATTAGCTCTAGCCAATGAAGATAGTTGATTATTATTCCCGTTATCCACCAATGAATCCCCAAATATGAAGTAGCAAGGCACTTGAGGCGCTGCTTTAGCCCCATAATAATAATTCTGTATATTGATCAAAACCAACAACACCATCACCACCCACCATTTTCTTAAATCCATCAAGCCCGAAAGAGGAAACAAATTCTAAAACCCAGATGAGATGAGGAATGATCAAAATTGATTAGAGGAATGGTGAGTATGTGACAAAAAATAAATGATAGGTCATAGAGTTTATATAGAGAGAACAGAAGTAGCAAATTGAAGAAGATGTAATTATTAGCTTTTACGGTTGAGGAGTTGGTTCGGGGCATTAAATTCACGCGGAGATAACGTGAGAATGAATGCCAAATAAAAATCAAAGCTCTCTGCTCTGAATTTCAATTTCCTCTGCCTGTGGGATTAATGGATATAATTATAACACTAAGTACATTACATGTGCAATTGATACACGGCACAATTTTGAATTGATCAAAACTTGTTTGTGAGTGAGAACGAGCCTCCTCGCCCTGTGCCTTGTCGGTAGTCAGCTACCCAGCTTTGGTCCATCGCCACAAATTTCAACCGCCTGTAATCATTAATGTGATCAATTAATTATGTTATACCATTGCGACACTTTACGTTCTGAAATACCCAAATTTTCTCTTTTGTATTAGCAACTGTTTAACATGCCCGGGAGTTTAAATAGCATATGGACAGCAAAAAATTGAATATTTCTTGTCTTTTTTTTTGTCAATTAAATAACTCGATAATTTTTTTTTAACTATAAATTTGAGTAGAGATATTCTTCAGATTTTTCTTTTTTTTTTCTTCTTTTTTTTTAAAAAGAAATTACCATAGAATACACATTAACACTATTTATGTTATCCTTAATTGGAAAATATATGTAAACACCTTATGATGTTATTTACTTAGAAATTACCATAGAATACACATTAACTATTATGAATAAACATCATTTTTCTCGCTCTATTATAGGTTAACTAATACCCAATTATCTTTCCACTAATATGAACAACATTTTAATCCCAAATCTCTTATTTTAAGCAAGTGATTTTACTACCAATGGGCCTTTGGTCCAGTGGGAGAGCTCTTGCACTTAGAATAATGAGTGCAAGGGTTCGAGCCTCCATAAAAGCATTTATGGGGCTTATGTACAATCATTTCTCAATTATCACATAATTGAGTGGAGCCAGTCTATTCCTCACGAAATGTGAGTAGAGTGGACAGCCCTCGAATATTTGAGAGGGTTTGAAGAATTTGGGCAGCGCTTCAGAGGAGTACATGCCACGATGAAGGTCCCAATTGTAGAATCTGTGTATAAATATTAATTGGTTTGAAGAATTTGGGCAGCGCTTCAGAGGAGTACATGCCACGATGAAGGTCCCAATTGTAGAATCTGTGTATAAATATTAATTGTAATACCTACAGTCCTGTATAAACAGTATTAAAAAAAAAAAGCAAGTGATTTTACTAACTGAACTAAATAGACCCACTCCATTAGCATGATATTAAAAAAAAAAGATGTAAAATGCAATTATCTATTTTTGGGTTCTCTAGAGGGAATACAAGATGACGACAAGATATTAATTATTCAGAGTTATTAGGCATTCAAAATAGAAAATGAAGTATGGTCGTTAATTGATTACTTTCGGGGTCCCATTGTGATGAATATGAAAGCAAATCGGTTAGACTATAGCAACTAAATTATTTGACGATGACACACTAATTCAGAAGAGTAGGAGTAACTGTAAGTGAAAATTAAGATAATCTTGCTGTCATATGTCAATGGTATGGACTTTGAGCCCAATAAATCACAGTTGTTACCCTAGAAAATTCTCAGAAAAAATCAACTTCCAGTAAGACTGGCTACAATTTTCTCACAAACCATTACAATACCAAATCCAATCATGTGATGCCGGTGACCTTTTTCGAGTCAATATCATTTTGATTTATGGATTATAGCAAAATGATGGAGAAACGCGTCACTCTTCCAGAGGAAAGAACATGCTCTTTGATTGGAAACAGCTAGAGAGTAGAGACATATAGGAGAGAGCATGGAGACATAGCTGCGCTGTTTCAACGGTTGATAATTAAGAAAGGTAGAGATCCAACGGTGACTGCGTTGCATGGTAAGAAGCGTAGCTGGCTACTCTGCCATTAATACCAGTTGGTGAGAAAATTTAATGCAGGAAGACAAGAAGTCATACACAGTAACGTGGGTGTCTACAAGTACAGAGACGACCTTTCTGAAATGAAGGTGCAATTTTATCACTCGATCATCTTCCCAACCAGTTTGGCTATGTCGTAGTCATTAACTCAACATTAACTTGTACTTGAAATAATAATAAGTCGTTCTTCAGGAACTGAGACGTAAACAGATTATAAAAAGTTCTAGCAATTAGTTTCTTTTTATTTTAGTCAAATCTCTCATTTCACATAAAGAGCATGCCAAGAAAAATATTATTGCTTAGAATTTGAGGAGGCAACTTGGAGTTGACCTATCCGTCGGTGGTGAGTGGTGGACCGACGACCAGTAGTAGCAAGAAAATTGGAAGCCTGGCATATATTGATATTGTGCAACCTTCTCACCGAGATGATTGATTTGAAGTATCACTAGCATTTCTGGTTCTGGTATGTAACACCCCAAATCTAACACGTGCAGAGCACGTGAATTAGTACCCCTTTCTAAATAAGGGTTATAGGCCACCCATAATTCTCAATGAAAGCCCAATTTCCATAATTTAATATGTATGAGAATTTGTGGCGTTACATGGTATATCAATTTTTTACTTCATTTTTTTTGGTTTGAATACGAGGATTTTCTTATCATGTTCTCGTCATTATCCTATGATGTGTAGTCATATTTATTTAAAAAGACACTGAAAAAAAAAATGTTCGTAGGGGCAAATAAATCACTATCATAACCAGACACAAGTATCAGTCCACACTGAACAATCAACTGCAATAGTTCATTGGGATGCTTATCACTTATGAAGCTTGTTTGCAAAATCATAGGTTCTTAATTAAAAACTAGAACTTTAGTTGGCATTTATCATGCATGTTTCCGTTTCATCACCCACCATGTGAAATATTTCATAATTACCGGCTTCTGTTGTCAATTGCCGTGCCTTTTGTCCGCGGCCCATTCCATAGATTTGTAGTGCGGGGGTAGTCGCAGTTTTAACAAGCTGAAATCTGGAAATTATAATCTTTAATAAAATGAATTTGTTTGTTTTACAGTGAAATATTGCAATTTACATACAATATCATGCACAAAATATCACGTCCCGGGTGGTCCCCAAAAGCTAGAATGCCGGATTACACAAAAAGATAGTTTGAGCCCAAATGGTTAGGTAATGGTAATATTGGAAATTGATGCAGGCTGGGCCTCCACCGGCTCTTGTTACTCGAAATCCGACTTTTTCCCAGAAAGAAAAATAGCGGGATGTGTTATTTGATTATAGAACAACCACATTGATTACAAAACCAAAAAGCCAAAAAAATTACAGTTTAGAGGGAGATAGAGCCCCAAAAAAGAAAAAAAAGAAAGAAAAATCAGATTTCTCTCACTGAGTACTCAAAGATCACTCCTATCGTCCTGATCCTGAAGGGTGGGATAAAATTGCAAAACGAAATCTTTGATAATTTGAATTAATCCTTTCAGGTCATTACTGCCTACCTCCAAACAGTCCCTTAATAAATCCCCATCTACCACCTCTCTTTGCACTGCTTCCACCACTTCCCTTAATGGACCCTGCCAATAACATCCATAGCATATGCATAACACATCCACCAAATAATATATTTGATTTTCAAATAAATATGAAATTAATTGCTGATGTCATAGCAGAATCACAATGACGAAATTCTTTTTCTTTGCCGTCAAACTGTTAAAAATCAGTAGAAGACTTTTAAAGCAGATAAAACCCAGAGTGCTGTGAGCTGGTGGATGCCTATCCACATCTCTCTTGCCGTTAGCTAATTGAGCATGTGATTTTGAAAGTCAAGCAGCGTGTGGAGCCGAAAGGCACACAAACCGCTTGCACCAAGCCAAAATGAAGACAGCCAGCCTTCATGGCTAAGCCAAATTCCCCTAGTAAAAGTATGGGTTTCCAAAAACATATGATAAATTGGTCTGATGAATCACATAAATCTGACATGTCAATCATATGATAGGTCATCTTGATAAATAGTATATATGACATATCGGTCACAGGTGTATGACATATTGGTTATAAACATATGACATGTCATTTATAACAGAATCTACATAGTATGACAGAAAATTCATGTCATCTGGGACGGTTCGTTATCCCAATAGAAACACATTTTTATCTTGACAGACTATTCGACTATTCAAGACACATTTTTTGCCTTGATTATCAATCAAAACAGGATTGATAAATTTCAGCTTGTCCCATTGCCAACCCTACCTTAAGACAAATATTATATAAAAGAAAAAAACTCTCGTTGTTGAGAATTACATGAAAATTTTCCATAATCTATCAAAAAAGAAATTCTAAGTCCTCATGAACGACTAAACAATCAAAAAGTAAAGTCAAACAAATATAAAGAATTATATTGGATGAGTTAAAACTTTTAGTAGAAAGACTGAAATATAAGTTGTCTTGAATTCTACTGCAAGTCCTCTAGTTTATAACTTTTTCATGAAGGTCAATAGATGACGAAAGAAACCGGTAATTTCATTGTAAACCCACCTTGAGTTTTTTGGATCCGCAACTTTCAATTCATTCTATTTACATGCGTGAACAATTTTTTTTTTCCTTTTTCATTGATTTGACATTCAATCATTAAATATTTGCATAAATTGATTTTGCTCAGTATGTTAGCAAGGTTGATCACGGATAACCCGTCATTAACTTAAGGGTGAAAAAATGAATGCAAGAACAGAGCAAAACAGAAGATGAAGAAGATTAAGGAAAATAAATTCAGCATGATTTTTAGATTTTTGGAGGCTTTATAGAGTATAATCTTACTTTTTTAAATTTAGATAGTGGGTGTGTTTAAAAAATGGGTGTAAAAAAAAAAATTATCAGTTTAAATATCCCAACCCCAAATATTATTTGCACACTAGCAAGCAGCAATAGCAAATGTAAGTAGGGGAATTACCATTTTTCCATGCAGTAGATGGTAAAGAGTTAAAAATATTACAATGCCTGAAATTACTATTTCAATACCCAAAGTTTTCAAATATACTGTGACATCTTGTTCTGATTAGTCAATTTTTTTGAAAAGACAAATTTGCCTTTTAATGTAATTTAATATTATGATATAGAACATTATTTAAGAAGAGTTAAATAAGACAAATAATGTCAAATTTGAGTGCATAAATATATGGTTTGAAGTTCTTGAAGGAGGAAGAAAAGGAATGTTTTCCCAATTTCTGTGGTTGGGAGCCTCCAAAAGCTCTTCAAACATATTTTGGGTGGGTGTGGAGGACTAATTGAAAGAATCTGACAAAAAATTTATTATAATTTTTATTTTTCTTATTTAAAATTTGAAACAGTACATTATGGGTGCGTTTAATACATTGCATTATATTATATTATATTGTATTATTGTAATACACGTGTATTGTATTATGTTGTATTGCATTAACACTGTATTATAATAATGTTGTACAATATTTGAAACTACACTATACTATATTAATTTTTAATTATACTATATTTGGTGCTCCATTGTACTGTATTAATTTCTTATAGTTAATTTAAATTATATATTTAGAAAATAATATTTATTAGTACTTAGAAAAATACTAAATATAAAAGACTTAAATTTTAAAAATTTAACATTTTTTTAGTATAAATATTAAAAAATATCATAATTCTTCATAAAAATTGAAGCTTATAGCCTTAAATTTTCGGAAGCATAACATTTATTTTTTAGCATTTTCTAAATATAATAACCTATGAAATAAAAAATGAAGCAAATAATTTAATAAGATAATCTCTAAATAATATAATAACATAAATAAATGGTTAAAACCTACAAAATTGGTCCAAAAGTCATCTTAAGATGATATAATAAAAGTTTATACATACCATAAGATAATCACATAAATAATAAAGTGATATAATTGTTGTAAAGTATTCATTAACATAATGAATTGTGCTAAATAATTCAAGTAAGAGTTTTATAGTACATGTAATAATATTTTATATCATTGTTTACACTATTATTAATTTTAAATTAATATTATTCATATTTAAACATGTATTATTTGTTATATTAACTTATTTAAGAATAATTAATTTTTATATACTCTTCTGGTCATTTTAAATAATAAATTTAAGACAAATATTATTAAATAATAAATTTTATTAATTTATATTAAGAATTATAATGTAAAAATAAAAATGAAAATTAATATTATATTAAATTAAACAATTTTATTTATTTATAATTATTATAAAGTAAGGAAAAAAAAAAAAAAAAAAAGACAAACTAACTAATGCGGCTGTGGCCGCATTATGCAATAAGTGGCTGCATTATACCATAATGCAGCCAGCCAAAGCTAGGGTTGCAATACCATGTTTAGCCAATGCATCTAGGGCTAACAAGGGTGCCAAACAACCCTATATGCTTAAATCTGACGTCAGCGAAAATACATATTTGGAAACTTTACGTAAAAAGAAATAGATTTTCCTTTAAAAAGAATGGTAAACTCCAAAGGCGTTAGGAAAATTATTTGCCTTTTACCATTTTGCCATCTTCTTAAAAAGGGAAAATGGTAATTTCTCCTCGAATAAATGAAGAAGAAGAAACGAAGACTGAAAAACGTACCGACCGACGAAACACGTTGAGCAGCCTAGCAGAAAGACGTTTCGAAGCGGCAAGGATTTTCCCATAATTTCTTCCAACCCAAGCAACTCTATCGATGTCCGAGTTCATCGACTCGCTTAAAATGCTACTAAGCTCATTCAAATCTGAAACGGCATCGTACAGCTCCCGGTAATCCAACTCCCTCCAAGCGTAGTTTTTCACGTAATCCCAACCCAACGAGAAGGCTAATCCCCAGCAAGCTAACCACAACCGGGCCCCTCGCTGTAGCTTTTGAGATATCGCTTTGGCCCGGTTGGCGCCCGATATGTCGCCTCGTTCGGCGCGCAGGTTTGAGACGCGCATGAGGAGGGAGTGCGACAAAGAGAAGAAAGTGCGGTAATTTGAGACCGAAAGGGAGTGAATGGGTGCCGGTGCGGTGCCGATGAGGAGGACGAGGATGAGGATTGGGGCGGCTGTAAATCGGATCTTGGCCATGGATGATCCGACGGTCGAGGCTTTTCTTTACTTTTTTCTTTTTCGAGATTTTATAGAAATTTGACCACCATTGCATATTTGCATACAATTTGTGTTTTGTCTATTGAGTGAGATTTGGGCCTTGGGGTTGGGCCATATGTTGCCAAGGGGCCTTCTGAGTTGTATTATTATTATTGTATTATAGAAAAGTGAGTGATAATGACTCAAGATTTTGGTCCCTTTCAGATTTGGGAAAGTCGTGATGAATTTGGATGAAGCTCCGTCGTTTTGGCTGCTGAAAACGTCCCTGATTTTCAATTCCAAAATATTGTCCGATGGTGATGGCACACACATTTAGGAAAATAGCCAAAATGAAATACTATCAATCCATTTTTTTTTTCTTTGGTTTTTTAAAATAAAGTAATCCAACGCTATCAATTTCTATGACTACATCAATGAATTACACATTTAAAGTTTCAATTTTTTTTTTAATGCGTTGACACTATCACCCAAAAAGAAAATCAATGCTCTTGAGCTTTTCTTTTTTATTTAAAGTTTATATATATGTCAAAATTTTACATCATTGCGTGTAAATGACGTGGCATGCTCATCTTATAAACACAGGGTGTTTATCATTTATCAATACATTTCAGTATTCGGAAGTTCATATAAATATTTACTAAAAAAATTTTTAGACTGTCGAATTGATTGAGCAAATTATATGATGTTTATCACTTTTCTTTATAGAAAAGGCTCATATGAATATATGATATAACTTAACTCATGAACAAATATTAATTAAAAGGGAAAAAAAAAAAAGGGTCGTCCAGTCGTGTATAAATTGGTGACAAACTAGACTAAGGTGTGTCACGTTGCATGCAAATGCAAAAGCAAAAGCATATGTATGTGTATAAATGGATAATAAATTAATATGTATAGAATATGATCAGGCGAGGCAACGCCATAGGGTGAGTGAAGATTTTTGTTGCGAATGTATGATGCTACAACAGTGACCTGACCACAGCCCCCCAAAATATCGGCGGGCCAACTTGCTCCCTCAGTCCCTCTCCTTCGTCTCCATATGGCTTGGCCTCGTTGTTTTCATTATCATTTTTTTTTTTTTATGTACGTTTCGTATAACATTAACACAAGCTGAGTCACTGCCACTCTTTCTTTCTTGGCCATGAATGTGAATTCATTTGAGGAAGATCTCTGCGTTTTGCCTAATAATCCGGTATTTTCTTATTAATCCACTCTATCTTTTTGTTTTTTTGCTCATTCATTGATTTCTTCTGTTATCTAACTACAGATGGGTTCTTGCCGTAGTATATGTTTATGTTATTCATGAGCATTGTCTTGTTTTCGTCATCAAAGATATTGTGTCAGATCATCATTTTGTTATTGTTTTCTTGCCTGGCGTAACTGTGTAGTATGATGATTTCCCTTTCTTTTTTTTTCTTTTTTTTTTGTGGGTGTGTTTTCGTTGTTGATCAAAAGACTGTTTGGATATATTCTAATTGCACAATTTCGTAATAACATAACCATATCTGCTTAAAATAATAATAATAATAATAATAATTTCCCAGTTGTTAAATTTTTGTTCTTATTTGTTGGTAACTGTATCCGCAACGATATTTATTGGAATAATGTAAGTATTACCTTCTTTAATTTTCTCAGTGTATCTGAACAGTTTGTTTAATATTTGTAGTTTGAGATTCAACTTTCTTTTGAATGGAACTTGATGTGTTGTAACAGCACATCAGCTTGATTGATTGAGTATGTCTGATTCAGTATTTCCATTTTATTTGTTAGGTGGTCGATTGAATAAACTGCTTGAAATATTTACTGAATTATGTGCAATTCATTATGTTCATGAAATTTTACTGACATGATTCATTGCAACCTGAAAAGTGCAGCCTCTGTTGCAGACCAAACGTATGCCAGGGAACAAGTATAACAGCAGTCCCCTCACACCAAGAACTAGATTAGAGAGACTTCTGAGGGAAAGAGAATTACGGAAAAACAGGTCTTTCCTTCAGAATGAAGGAGAGCCAGATTTCTTTGCAAGTGAATCATTTTTAAATGCAAGTGAAAGCTGGGGTCAAATTGATGAGGAAGAGTTTGCAGGAACAAGGTCTTCTACCGATAATGGAGAAAGGCTAGAAGGACGGTGTAAACAACGTTTATTGGTGGTGGCCAACAGGTTGCCTGTGTCTGCTGTTAGGAGGGGTGAGGACTCGTGGCAACTTGAGATTAGTGTTGGGGGGCTGGTCAGTGCACTTCTGGGTAAGTGATGGCTAAATGTTTTCCTTCTTAGTGTACCTCAATTTTTCTAATTAGATTTTCTGTTTCATCCACTGTCACACCAGGGTTCTGTAATGATGAACTTGCCTACAACTTCTCCATTGTTCATTTTATACTTTCAGTTGATATATGGGTTTCTATTTTGGTAGTGAAGACCAACTAACCGTGATTATTTTCTGAAGGAGTGAGAGAGTTCGAAGCCAGATGGATTGGTTGGGCTGGTGTAAACGTACCTGATGAGATTGGGCAAAAAGCACTAACTAAAGCCCTTGCAGAAAAGGTTTGAAATTTTGTTTACTTGTACACGGAGTTCTTGTAAGATTAGATTTTGTACATCAGCTGTTATCTTGGATTATGGTAGTGGTGTTAGCAACCTACATTCTTATGTGAGCTTTACACACACACACACATAACTTTCATTCTTCCCCACCTTGCTTGTCATGGTTGCAGAGGTGCATCCCAGTTTTCCTTGATGAAGAGACCGTCCATCAATATTACAATGGTTATTGTAACAACATGTTGTGGCCTCTTTTTCATTATCTTGGGCTACCACAAGAAGACCGCTTGGCAACAACTCGTAGTTTTCAATCTCAATTTGATGCATATAAAAGGGCAAACCAAATGTTCGCTAAGGTGGTGAACAATATATATGAGGAGGGAGATGTTGTTTGGTGCCATGACTATCACTTAATGTTTCTTCCACAATGTCTGAAAGAGTATAACAACAATATGAAGGTTGGTTGGTTTCTTCATACACCCTTTCCGTCCTCAGAAATACATAGAACTTTGCCTTCTCGAACAGAGCTTCTGAGATCAGTTCTTGCTGCTGATTTAGTTGGGTAAGAGTACTGGTTTTTCAGCATGGTATCTTAATTGACAATGCTATGGTTCTTTGTTTTTATTTCATTTCATTAATCAATTTTATATGTTAGATGAGTATCTACAAGAAGGTCTCCAAGTTCCCTCTAATTTTAGTGCTAACAGGATCGGGCTTAGTAGTGGTGCATGGTACCCACTGGAACAAATGTCTCCGTAGTGCTTGACCTGTTTCTTCACCTTTTATCTCTTCTAATTCTGTGGGAAAATGGTAGATGCATGAAACACTGAGAGCTCCATATTTGATGGGAGTAGTCTCTATACTGAGCATTAACATCTAAACCCTTGATATCAGACACCATTTGTAATTCCTACATCAAATTTGTGCCAAGATATGATAGTGAATTATATATTTATCCAACAGTGAAAGTGTTGGTTTAGTGCAACTGCACCGAGTATAGCAAGCATGCTACCCATGTCATCTTCAAGAGTTTGTATTTTTAGCTTCAAAGCAATAGTTAATCTGAACCCTGGCTGGAATAGTCATTTTCTGCTCAGACATGGATTACTTTAATCATTCACATAAATACTAGCCCTTAAGTGCAAAATGCTGCAGAAGAATAAAAAGACAATCAATAATTTCCTCTCCCCAAAATTATCATGCTTGTGAACTAGTTAGATTCTGTAGATTCAAAAAATTTATTTCTGTCTGCTATCAATTTCTGATATCTGTTTCTTACCATTGGAATTTTTAATTTTAAGTTCTGAACCACTATACTATCACCTACATCTGTTTTTTGACTTTGCAGCTTTCACACCTATGATTATGCAAGGCATTTTGTTAGTGCTTGTACTCGTATTCTTGGGCTTGAGGGTACACCTGAAGGAGTAGAGGATCAAGGAAGGCTGACTCGTGTGGCTGCGGTAAATATTTGCTACTAACTTTTTCCTTCTCTCTTTTGTATGTACAGCAACAAAACTGGAACTTTAGGTTGTCATGATTTGTAGGTTTGTGTACATACAAATATCTTTTTATCAATATGAACTCCGGGGAATCTTTCCTCATGATTGAAATCTCTGTTTCTTTGGGAGAGTGAAATTACAGTTTCCAATTGGGATAGATTCTGATCGGTTTGTTCGAGCTCTTGAATTACCTCAAGTCCAGGACCACATTAACGAATTGAAAGAAAGATTTGCAGGCCGAAAGGTGGGATCTGTTTGTTCTAGTGAAAGCACCATATTAGCTATTATAATTGAGCTTGCCAATTGTGCGTCCAAAATTTGTGGCTATACATATAGAGATTTTGTTAACTTTCAACAAAATATTTATAGATCTGCATTTTAATACAGATTCGGTAATATATTGTTTACTCTGTTAACCCTTTGCATACTTCATGCATTAATGGCAGGTGATTGTAATTTAACCTGATAATCTGTTTTAATTCTCTAGCGATTCCAACAAAAAGAATTGAAAGAAAGATTATCTCTCACATGCAGAGCTACGCACACAAAAATGCACTGAAAATTGCAGACACACTTGCACAAACATCAAGTTAAACTACAGTTCTTCCCATTTGGAAATTTCAAAACATTTTCATTTTCTTTCTTATGTTGCCAATGACACCAACATTAAGCATTACAATATTTCTTGACAGGCACAGTACCAGTTATGGTCGTCACTGACTGAATATATTTTGCTAATGTTAGCTATTTTTTTCCCCCTTGCACATGATTGAAACCTCTACCTTTTGATGTTTATATAATTTTCCTTCATACCTAGCCATGTTCTGCATTCGATATCTTGACCAATTATTCTT